>NC_051183.1:134814825-134907148 GCF_013339695.2 Rhipicephalus sanguineus | reverse complement strand
GCATCAGATAACGCCAGCTTTATGGTGGGAAAGCTAACTCTGTAATACCCGCCTGATGGAAGTCCATAAACATGGGTCGTTATGCGATGCATATGCCACTCAGCGCATCTTGGGGCAAGTGTTGCTGCTGCGGCCTGCCGAGCACACTGCAAGAGATGCTGCACAGCTTGAATCTACGTTCGGGACTGAAACAAGACCATGCACTCACTAAAAATAATAAAAGTTTTCTTTTATTCAGCGGCCATGTCTACACAAATGCGTGCGCACGGCATTTCATGCGCACCACAGCTATATATATATTGGTACTGTCTGTGTGCAGAGAATTATGCCAGGATTTTTATCGATCCAAGCGGGACAAAATGCCTGAACTAGGCCATTTTATTGCCTGTCAATGGGAATTCATCGACGCAGGACGGAACATCACTGACTGGCGGGAGAAACAACAAGACAACGGCCATTTGGATCAAGCATCTCGCAACGAAGGTGCGTGTGTGTGTCAGGCGAAAGCCTTATACCCTTGTTACACAGGCAAGCTAACCGCAGTTACGACCAACCACGGTTGACCGCGTTGAACCACGGTTAGCGCCAACCACAGTTCGCCGATGTTACAGAGCGCACAAGCATCCTCGGTTAAAGCGGACTTGCTTTGGCGTGAATGGCTCTGCGTCTGGCGGCAGTCCGGCGTTCCACTCGGCTGTTATTTCCGCGTCCACTTTCGCATTCCTTCAGGTGCTTCGAAGATGATGCAAATTGTTTTCCCAAGGCCTAATCAGGCTTTCCGTGGTTCTTGCAGTCCAATTCGTTTTTCACGAACGCTCGCCGGCGTGCACACGTCCTCCATGGAGGCCGCCATTTTCTCGGTTAACTGCCAAACCGAGGTCGGCAAGCTCGGTTTGGTACAACCGCGGTTAGCAACATAACCCCGGTTTCACAAACAGTGTAACGTAAGCAAACCGCGGTTATGCGTAACCGCGGTTACGCTAACCGAGGTTAAGGATGTCTGTGTAACAAGGGTATTAGATACCTCATAAGAAGCGAAAATTGACCGTCGACCGTCAGTGCACAATGCTTTCGGAGGGCGGTGTGGGAGGATCCATACATTGACTGAGAAGAAAGGGAAGAAGATGGCTTTCGTCTTGGAGTCGTCTATGGTGAATATGAACGCATGACGATCGTTGTTGCGTGCATCAGCTGAAATGTCGCGCTGCTAAGCGAACAGTTATGACGGAGTAATGCGCCACGGGAGAGATAGATAGATAGATAGATAGATAGATAGATAGATAGATAGATAGATAGATAGATAGATAGATAGATAGATAGATAGATAGATAGATAGATAGATAGATAGATAGATAGATAGATAGATAGATAGATAGATAGATTCGAAACGCGCCATAAAGAATCTCGAGGAACGAAATTCTCACCGCAACGAAATATTTTCGGAGCACCGGTGAACGCCCATAGGAGTCAATGCATTTCGTAACTCGGGACTACGAAAGATATTCATACCGCAGTCTCATTAACGAAATTTTTGAAACACGAGTGCGCAAATAATCTACTCTCGCAACATTAACTACATTGGAAAACTACTGAAATGTATTAGTGCTACACCTCACTTGTCCAAAACTATCGCTACAGCGCACTTGAGAAGCAGCTGCCATCATTGTTTACAAAATAACATAAAGCTGGCGACAATGATGATGATGATGATGGCTTGCCGAAACACCTGCTCGTTATCGCGGACTACGTCGCCAAATCCACATTCCTCATGAAGTTTCGTCCGTTGGCTTGGCGCTGTGTTTGGCTTTGTCGGCTTTCCGCGCACATGATCGCGTGCGAAGAATTCGGCGTTGCGTGCAGCTCGCTGTCCATGGTTCTGCGCTGATGCACCCTGATCCAGCGGAGCCAGAAGACAGGCGTCATCAAGTGCGCCTTTAGGCGCACTTGATGACGGTACTGTCGACAGCGCAGCGCCGCCGTCACTGACCAATGCATGGGGTGAACTTTGTGCCGTGGCAAATGAGATTCCCGATCGAGAGGCATGAAATTGCTGCATGGTAAGGCCCGCCAAAGCAAACATCCTGACTTTTGGAAAGAAAATGTGTTTTTTGTAAATTCGATGTCTTTTCTGCCGCATTCTCGCGCCAACGAAATTCCCGCAGAGCGATATTCTATGCTTTCCCCGCCGCTTTCGTTATTGCGGGTTTCAACTGTAGATGCGCGCACTGCGTCAATGCTCAGCCTACGGAAAAACATTCTATGAATGTAACAAGAAGAATCACTTTTCATCGTGCTGCAAGAGTCCGCAAGTCAACGACATTCAAGAAAATCGTGAAGAATGCTCCGATGTCATTCGCGTCAGCATCCGTGGAATAACCGCGAATCCTGGGAAAGACTGGAAAGCGTGTGGTGCCATATCTGGTCGTCAAATGAATTTCCAAGTCGATAGAGGTTCTCAGGTCTGCTTGATCCCTCTCAGCATTTTTCGGCGCACGCCGAACCCAACCGCGTTATACTGACTGCCTACAAGGGGTCGTAGATCAAGCACCTGGGTGTCCCCAAGAAATCACATCAGATAAACAGCACAACGAGAGACACATTTTGCTTCATCGTCAAGAAGGGACGCCAAGCGCTCATTGGCTTGAATGCATGTATCGACTGCGCCATCGTCACCGCGAACATCGACTCAGTCAGACGAAGTGGAAGCAGAGGCTCTGACGAGAAATTTGTATATCTCTTTCATGGAACAAGCTGCGTACAAAAAAGTAAATGAGTGCTGTCTGGCCAGATGATGCTATTCTAAATATTCAACCTGCTCGTAGGGTATCTGTAGCACTGAAGAAACCACTGCTCGACGAACTGGCACGCATGGCGAAGCCGTCCATCATCGCCAAAGAAGAAGAACCTAGCGAATGGGTTAGTCCCTTGGACCAGGTACGAAAAAGTATGGCTCTCTATGGGTGGTGCATGGATCCAAAGGAAGTAAGCAAAAATATATTGCATGAGCACTACTGGATGCCTATCCCCGAGGACAGAGAAAGTGAGATGGAAGGTGCTCGATCCTTTTTCGCGGCTTGGTACCAACTCTAGTTCTCATCAGATTTTCATCATTGGCGAAGCTACATCGCGGATCTGCATGTTCACCAATGCAATGGACTGCGGACATGGCCGGCGGCTCCGGTTTGGCAAGCGGGCACGTCGGCAAAAAAGACGGCCGAGGCCGAAGCGGTCAACGACGAGGAAGATCGCGTGGCCGAGTGCGGTCACGAGTATTTGATCAAGGATGAAGCCAAACAGGCAACGGCGAAGGAGCCGGCCGCGCTGCTAGAGCCGACGAAACGAACGCCGAGGAAGATTCGGCCGCGGGAGGGCAGGCAGACGCCGGGCGCGAGGATGAGCTGGCCCTCATCGTTATTCTCGGCGACGACGTCGCGGGCGCCTACGCAGAAGACGAGGGCCAGGCCGCAGCAACGAAGCACGGGGCCAGTACGGTGACACCGAGACTTGCCGTGAGTGCCGGCGCCAAAACAATGGCTACGAGAGGGGCTGCAGTGGAAGCAGCGGATAAGGGCAAGGCTGAGGTGACCAGCACGAATCCTCAGTGCGACAAGTCGGCGGGTGGGCGCCGTGTGAGCAGCTTGAAGGCGGTAGCACTGACCGGTGAGGTTCCTCTCAAGGAACTCAACCACACTGACAGCAGCGACCCAGACAGCGGCCGCAAACGCCTAGACTCACAGACGCAGGGCAGGCCGGCTGTTTCCCGCGCACGACAGCAGCGCCGGAGGTGGGCTGGGCCTGCCCGGAAGACCCCCGCTAACCCGGCGTGTGGTGCCAAGAGGGCAGCTGCCTTCAAGGGCAGCGAGAAAGACGAGAAGAACAAAGCCGAGGATGCTGTTGAGGCTTGGCAACCAGATTCCGAAGAAGGCTACGCCGTCAACGAGAAGGAGCAACGACAGTCCAACAAAAAGGAAGAGAGGGCGACCACAAACCGCGACAGCAAGGCGACGAGCTTGACAACGGCGGGCAAGAACAAGAACAATAAGCGACTCTTTTTTTCACAATGGGGGGGATGTGTGAGAATTGCGCACACCATTAGACGATGCTAACACTTGCTGCGCAGTGGTTGGGCGCGCGGCCCACATATGGGCTACCAAAGCGGAGCGGACACGCTGCGGAAGGACTCGGTGATTGACTCTCGGGGAGTGTATGTGCGCGCGGTATGAGGCCGGCCAGTGCCCTCTAGAATATTTTCAGGCCTACTCACTACTCCGGGCAGGGCCTCTGACGTCGCTCATTCTTGACCCTCGTCTCCTGCCGAGTAGACGTGCGCATGCATGCTCACGCCGTTCGAGGGAGCAGGATTGCTAAGCCAGACGAAGCCTGTGGTGGAATACTGGTGTTTCTTCTGGCGTCTGCATAAAGACCATGGTCTGCGTTTGTGAAGTGCTGCGTGGTGATGTGATGTGCTTTGTTCACTGCATGTCCTAGTTGTACACCTTCAAGCTCTCCAAATGGAGCAGTGCTGTGGGCTCAAGTGTCGCCGATATTGACAATGTACCGAAGGCTGCAGTGTTTTCATTCCCCCTGGACGACCAAAAAGACAAATGAGAGCCTGCCGTTCATCGGGATGACATCGATATGCATTCTCTCCTTGATTCGAAGGTATGTGTACGTCTCTACTAATTGCTTTAAAGGCACCACCTCTAAGACATTCGGTTCTTTCGATAAAATAATGACGTCGTGTGCGCTTCTCACTTGTTAGCGTAAGCCTTGACATTAGGCACTTTTAGCCTAGCGTCGCTGATGCTGTGCATAGATTTCGTGCTTTTGACGAGCGCATTTTGCCGAGACGAGGTGAGCTTGGCTGCAAAACGACGGCGAAACGAAGTAGACGCACTTTCATGCTCCAATCAAGCTAATTGACAAGCGGAGCGAGAGATGCCTTTTACGTTCCGCTGCTCGCACCCCGAACTTATCAAAATGATGCAATAAACGCGCCTGGCAGTATATTGGCAGAACAGGCGTTTTTTTCCTTCAGGTCGGTAAATTTCAAGGCGGAAGACTTAAGTACGACTACCAAGTACATCGATCGAAGAACCGGCAGGACAGTAGTAGCTCCCATGGAGGCTACTCGGCTTACTCTGGACACAGTGCCGACAATTTTTTCCATTTTACCAAATGAATAGGAACTGTTTCTGCGCATCTTGTGGACAGTGTGACGTGTTTCCGTGTGTGTAAATAAAGAAAGAAGCATGAATCAACGTTACCTTCTTTATTTCGTCACAATGCATTTATATATCGGTGACACGTTCGATACCGCACAATCTTTTCCTATTTTTATGTGGAATAACAAATCGCTTACAGACGAATCACCAAAGGCTCTAATGCATAACACATTTCTTAAACCAGCACCAATTCCGACGCAAAATGCAAAATAAAGCTGTTACGCATGCAAAATTCTTCACGAACGCTTTCTCTTTTCATATGAGCAGATAGGCGATAGTGACTGTGGCTACATTGTCTCCCGCGCGTTCGCTCGCTCGGTCAAGACGCGTGACGTCACGGCGGCAGCGAGCAGGCCTGACTTTTTAGGGGCAAAGCTCCTTAAGGCGGCGCCCGTTCGTCCCTCGTAGTCGTAGAAGTCGTAGCATAGAGTAACATAGTAAACATAAAGGCGGACACTCCCATTGAGCCATGCGACCCACATGACTGCTAGCGCTCGTAGCGGCCGGCATGAACTGTGCACAAAGTTCCTGTTCCGGCCGTGCCGTCGTGCCACGATGGTTTTAGTTTCGGTTTCAATGTCTTTTGCGCAAATTTCGGGTTTTTTCTTCTTTTTGAATCGTGAGAGTGCATTCGTTAGCAGTTTTTTGGAGGTGATATGTGCTGCAGGCATGCCTATCGCAAACAGGGTGTACCCTTTGACAGTTCTTCCCATACAAAATAAATAAAAAGAGGCACTTTTATGTAAGCACTGTGTTTATTCAGATAGTACATAAAAATAGTTCGGATCAGCTAAACAGATGTTTTCGAACTAATGCTATAGGCACTTTCAGGAATTCATACATAACGGTACATATTCATTGAAACTGAATTATCATGAGTTTATTGAAAAATACCATTGCTGTGTACAAAATAATACAGCACTCTCGAATTGTGCATGCTGTAAAAAAGTGCGCAGTATCCGCTAGCATTTAACTGAACCAGGTGACGGAAAACAGAAGCAACAATTGTGTAGATCAACTGTGCGACATAGGATTCATTGTGAACATGAACATTTCAACATATGAGTAAACATAAATGACGATTTTGCAAAATTTATCATAATGAATAGACTCTTGACGTAACAATCGACGGGGACAATCAAACAAGCAGGAAAGAAATCAACACCAACAACAGAAACTCTATGAGTATTATTCTTAAAAACAATGCCGCCTTGATTTTCCACGACAGCTAGGGCAGAGTAATGTTTAACGGTGTAGGCGTCGTCGTCCAAATAATAGACTCCTGCTGCTTGGTCATAGCTGCGCTGCAGGTTCTTGACTCGGAGTTTCCGGCGGTTGACGTGAAATTCGGCATGCATGTTTCTCGGTAGGGATTTCATGATGCACGTTCGGAGAAAGTTGACGTCGCTTGTTCCCATTCAACGGTGGAGCCCAGTGGAGTTGTATCATGATGCCACGGCCAGCTTCAGTGGAGGTGAGCCTGCGGCATTTTGATGGTACGTGTGACTCAGTTAATTTACATAAATATGCTCCTTTCGTACAGCTTTTAGACGGAACCAATCTGCTTAGAAACATTACGTTCAGTATTCGGGGTGCTCTTCTCACCATTTTTCTAATTTTTCAACACCACTAGGACGCACATATGACCCAAAAGAACTAAAAAATTGCGGGCCATCATAGAACGCTGTCGCCCGTCCGCGGAAGCCAAAAAAAAAAAAAAAAAAGCCTGCCGTGCGCAGCGCACGCAGCCAATGCGGAAATAGAATCGAGGAGAGAGCGAGAATGCGCACGGGCTCGGTTTGTATTCCTCAGGATAAGAGGAGAGTATCGCCACTTTCAAATATTTAGAGGTTTTTGAAGCCCCTCTCCCCTCAGTCTATTTGCCTACGCAGCACAGAGAAGGAAATAAGAGGAGGAGGTCACGATGCCACTCTATTGGCTGTTACGTGTCACGCCACGAAGTCGCACGCTCCTGCGGCCAATGACAACATACGTCGTGAGCGTTGGGAACTGCTGGGTTTGAAGTCGGCCGAGTGGCGGCAAGCCCGGCCTTGTTGTGTGGTTGTGTGAGCTGTTAGTAAGCGTGGTGCGCGGCATTGTCTTTTGTGTCTCGTGTGGTCGCGGACCGGCGAAAAGAAAACGACTAACACGGTGGCTACTTCTGAGAAGCGTACCGCCCGCTTCTCTGTGCTGCTTCCGTGAGAGAACAGTGTGAAATGCGCTGTGAATTGTTGCAATGCCCGCGTCCACTTTTCCTGTGTGCAATGTGTATTTGCGAGTGTATGCAAGCAACTGCAGCGTCGTTCATGTTGAACGTTCGGTTCCCGCCTTCGTTTGTTTTGGCCGCACATGGAGGTGCCTGCAGTGGTTATTTTAAAGAGAATTATGGGCCGTGCTTTCAATTCATATCGGCTCTCTGTGGAGTGAATCAAAGAAGACGGGCGCGGAACTCGGGATATTAGATGTCTTCTTCGATTTCAATGGGTGTGTTGCGCCGTTGATTAATGAAGCGCGGAAGCCAACTTGTGAGTATTCCAACTTGAACTCACCCACTGCGGCTGATTCAGACTTGCGTCTTGGTGAAAAAAACAAAGGGGGAGGGGTGGCGAAATTCGATCGACTTTTTGATGACGGTGCGTGTTTTCTTTCTCTTTTTGCCCCTACTTACGCGGCCGTTATGGCGGGAAAATGTTCGGGGCGCATCGTATTTCACCGCTCCCGTGCTAGCAGCGTGCTTTACCTATATTTTAGTGATTGAAATTTTCTACGTTAACTAATGCCCCGTTCTCCCCAGCAGTATATAATGCATGTCGTGTGATAAACTAGACCTGGCGCTGTGGTTGTCTAATATTTGCTCTCCGGAAGGCGTGACCATTAATTGCGTCTACGCAAGATCCAGGAAAATTTGAAGGATGCAATTTAGCTTTGTGTAAGTTGGGGAAGGGCGGGGAGGGGGGTTATCACGGCATTGTTAGCTCTACTCTTATTAGTACAGTATCTCAAAACTGCTCGTTTATTCTGGTGGCGACTTCCATTCTGCATTCATCTTGCATTCAATCAGGTTTTGTTAGTTTTCCCAGCTTTGTGCTTTCTTGCACGGTCTAAACAAGTCGCGTCGGGGTAATTGCTCTACTGAATGGCTGTGAATGGTGGTCTGATTGAGTGTTCTTTATTATGACGTTCAACTAGCTTTATTCCTGCTTGTAAGCTTTGTGAACACCATGGTTATGCGTGTGAAGATAATGGTAGGACTATTCGGTTTTCTTTGGGATTATTGTAGGCGTACGAAGCAATTGGGTACTCACCATGATCGGCAAACTGTTGCGAATGTAATAATTTGTCTGATAACATTTCTGTGAGTTCATTTTATTCCCTGGCCTGATGCCCCTGCACGGAACCATTGCATGTAACCGTCGTGAACTAAGAATTTTCAGTGAGTTGCAATTCTGAAAGCGATGGTTATGTTCAGTATATATGAAAGTACACTTCACCAATTTCACAAAAGATAACATTGTGATTTAGCGATAGAATGCCGTGTCGAATCCCGGTGGATTTCACGATGGAGAACGCAAGCGCGCTAGTCAAGTGTGACATTGTTTTCAGTAGGTGGAATGCCATTCATGATCCCCTGCTCGTTTACACACACGCCTGGGTAAGCATGCGCAGCCAGTGTGCACAAAAGGCTCATGAGAGAAGGTTGGGCAGAATTGATGATTTCAAGGCTAGCTTATCTCCTCTACTAAAAAGCGCTGGCGAATTTCTAGTACAATACCATGTTACCGCTAGTAATTTGGCATGGCATCATCGGAGACGCGTCCAAGTTATTGTAGCATGTTTATTTGTCGTTAGCAGTTGGCGGTTAAAACGAGTATTTCTAACCGAAAAACTTGTTTTCGGCATGCTTTACGTGTTATTCCACAATAAAACCTGATTTCTTGGTTTGAAAGGTGTCGATTGTTTGGATTGCTCGATGTATGACAGGGACGCGGTCGTACGCTCTGAAACGCTTGTGCTCAACGCCCTCAACTGCATAGCACTGCGTTTGAAAATACGCTTTTCATCCCGTATCTGTGGCCTAGGGAGAAGCTGTACAAGCATAATGCAATATAAACAATTCGCTTTGCTTACCTTTTCTTCACAAATGCGTAAACGTGGGCACCGCTGAAGCTGCAGAGTGAGGAGAATGGCGTCGCGGTGGTGCAGGTGATCCAGGTATGGTCAGGCCTAACAATGATGCCTGCGAATGCGCCGTAGTCATGGCAACCGCCGTTTTAAAGTACGAAGAACTATTCCACTAATTAAGCATTTTAAAAGATTGCTTTTAACACATAAGTTATTTAATAGCAGCACAGTGATCGATTGTTTCTAGTTCAGATTTTGTGGTTGCGCCACCTATCAGGCGGCATGAACCCTACGTGTCTCGGCCGCGGAAGGCGGCCATTGACCACTCTTTATGTTTACTATGTTACTCTATGGTCGTAGTCCGTAACCAGTCGTAACGCTAGCACCAGATCTTGATCTCCAAGGTGGTGCCGGTGGGAGATTTTTCCTGTGCGTTGTTGAACAATAAAAAATTCGCAGCGTGCGCGTTAACTAAAAACCGAATTCTTCTGTCTCTCATTCCCCATTTGCAGCCATTGGCATGGTTCAGTAGGAAACGTTAGTAGAAGTAGAAGTGTAAGTGTTAGCTAAAAGCTGACTTCTTCTGTCTCTCATTCCCATTAGCAGCCATTGTTTACCTCCAAGGTAGTGCCTGGTGAGATTTCTCCTGTGCGTGATTAAACAATAAAAATTTTGTTCAAAACGCCGTTGATTGATGAAATAAACCAACGAAAGACGCCAGATGTTTTCTAAAAGCAAAACGAAAGAACGCCAGATGTTTCTAAAGCAAAACGAAAAGACGCCAGCTGCTTAACAAAATACACCAGAAGTTTTCTAAAGCAATGGTTTTCTAAACAATAAAAATTCACAGCGTACATGTAAAATAAAGTGAGCTGCAAGTGGTCACAACTCTCATCGAACCTTTAGTATAAACGCGCCCGATCTCACGTCGGTAATGATGTACTGGGCAGAATTCACGAAAGATTCACGGTTTACCGATGAACCTCCGCTGCTTCGCCTACTCATCATCATTCAATCCGTGGATATGCTGTGATTTTTTCTCTGTGGCGTTGGCCCGGCGCGGCGACGGCTGAGGCCCAGTGTGGTGGCCATGGGTTTCTTCATTGAAGTGTGCGGGTAACCGTTTCAAGTAGTTTGTCGTTCTAATAAACATTATTTTTGAGTTTCGGCATCAGCGGATGCCTCCCGTCCTTGGCCAGATGCCACAAACCCCACAAACCCGTTACCGGAGTTTCCCGACTGAGCGGCCACCCAAACCAGATTGATTTTGGTTCTGTCGTTCTAACGGAAATTGAAGACACTGTTTTTCAGTGGACGGGAGCCCATGAGCGCAAGTGGCGAGCGTCTGCGAGGCTTTGTCATCTCCGCCATTGCGGGCGTTCTCTGATGAAAAGAAAGATATCGGCAGACGCGTCGGCAATTGGCATAGCCGCATCATTACTACAAGAACACCAAAATGAATGGCGCCCGGTCATGTACGCATCGCGAACGCTGACAGCGAAACGCGATACTCACAAACGAGAAGGAGACGTTTGGCATAGTATTTGCATGCGAAAATTCAAACCACTTCTCTTATGGCTTCAAGATGTCGGTAGAGACTGACCACTAAACTTTGTTGGCCATCGCAAAAAAAGCAAAAAAAAAACATAGCAGAAATTACTCCCAGACTGCAGCGTTTTTTTGCGCGTTTGCTATGATACGAGTATGCCTTGCACTTCGTTCCGGGCAAAGATGTGCTCTAGTCTGACATGATCTCGCGTGCACCCGCGCTATCTCCCAAGTCGAAAACTGCGAGGACATTGAGGTTAATGCAGTCTCTCTCGTTTCGTGCATGATAACCCCATCGACGAAACATCACCAGTCATTGACGGAATATTGCTTAAAGGATGCAAAATTGTCGCACCCAGGTCGATGCGGGCTGAAATGTTAACCAAAATACACGACGGCCATCTGAGAATAAATAAGTACGAAACAAAAGCGCGCGCACTCATGTCTTGGCCGGGACTGGACAGTAGATTTCAATCGGTGATTCGTTCTTGCAGCGCATGCCAAATGTATGCGGTCACACAACAGTCTGAGGTCCTGATTATGCGCCCGATACCCAATATGCCGTGGTACAGAGTAGGTAATCCACATATTCCATTTTGCTGCTGAAGCGCAAGTAGTTGTGTTCGACGCATGCTCCATTTTTTCTCAAGTTGAAAAATTAGCTAAATCGACAGCGCACGACGTTGTACAAAAAACGACCGCAATATACGCACGGTACCGGATCCCCATAGAAGCTGGGATTCCCAAGAAGCGAGAGCCTCTACAACAAGAAGACACTTCGCATGTGCTGGACGACAGCTGCTCACGCTAGGCCATAGTGCATCAGGAAGTGACTCCTCGCTTCCATATCTTGGAGACAGAGGATGAAAGGTTTTTAAGGTGGAGTAGGCAGCACCTGCTTCAAACACACGAAAGATGCCACAGGATAGCTGAAGATTTTATCAGCACCACTCGAAATAGTCTACATAACGATAGGCAGGAGCATCAGCTTCTGCAACATGCTCCAAGTGCACCAGGCTTCAATGGTCATCCGTTAGCCCGCGCACATGACTTCTCCTAAGCTGGCGCTTTGCAAGCAGAGCACCGCGGGTCGACACGTCATCGCAAGGAGCCCGAACGGATGCATTACGGTGCGCATGGTCGTGAAGACTCCGAACTTCTCTTCCTTACTCTCTGTTTTTAAGTTATCCGTTTCTTGTTCCTTTATGGGAAAGAAGATGTATCGTACTTAGCTGTTTTGACAGCAAACGCGCTGACCGCAAGCCGCGTTCTACCTTCCCCTCAACGCGTCTGCGCACGCCGTATCCTCTCGCGCGAGCTCTATAAGATAGTCAAATAAAGAGATCAGCGTTGTTCGTTGCCCAGCCACCAGAAGTGTATTTTGATTGAGACGCTCGCGTAGACCTTCGCGTAGACGCTTATGTTGCACCAGCGTCGTGAAAGGCATCAACACCATTAGCTTCGAATCGAAGGATGGAATTTTATTGTATCCTAGTAACAAGGGTCAATGCCAGCTACAAAAAAAATTCAGGCCTGCTCACTACCGCGGCGACGTCACGCGTCTTGACCGAGCGAGCGAACGCGCGGGACACAGTGAAGTCATTGCCACTATCGTCTCCTATGAAATGATAAAGCGTTCGCAGCTAGTTTTACATGCGTAACAGCTTTATTTTGCCTTTTGCGTCGGGATTGGCGCTGGCTTAAAGGGCCCCTCACCAGGTTTGACAATTCTGAGCTAACACGCGCAATGCATACACTGGGCGTTCACGATCACGTCTGCCAAAATTTGCAACGCTACGCGTCGCGGAAATGGGTCAAATTTCATGGGCAACGCTGCTTGCCCTTCCTCTCGCGGGCGCGCGCTTTAGAGAATGAGGGGATGACGTACATGAGAAAATGGCTCTACGTAGATGTTAGTGCTGTGACGTCGCTCCTCTACGTAGACGACTATGCTCTGACGTCGCCAACAGTAGCACGTGGCGCTGCGATAATTATTTGACAAGACATGTGTAGTTTGTGTAATTTGTTGCTTGAATAGATTAATAAAACTTGAGAGAAATAATGAGACACACAAAGGGAATGTGTGCGTCTTTTTCATTTTTTTTTCGTGAATTGCAGCGAGATTCGGGGCTAATGTGCCTCCCTTTCCAATGCGTTCGTGTCCCCGCGGTTAGCGCATCGAGCAGACGCCAGCGCTGGAAACGGAAGTAATGTTCTGGCGCGTTCGAGCACTCATTATGCTCACTTATTCTACCGCGTCCAAGTAAACGTTAATGCGGCACTCGCTCATGATACCGCCACTCTCGTGCCCGTACAAATGTCTCAACTTTCATGCCCGTCCCGCAGAAACAGTCAGTACACCACAGAGAACGCCGACAAAACGCCCACGGCCGCTACACAAAAAAAAGGTAGCGGCCGTGCGACGCCGCTCGCGTGCTCGGCTGGCTCGGGCACGTCATGCGCACGTGACCATGCATGCGCATGACGTGTTCATGCGTATGTGTCAAGTGAAGAGGGCAGGGAAGGGATTTGGCTTGCTAAGGCTACACGGGGCGAGTGGCAAGGGTTTGAAACTCGCCTCCTCGCATCATGGTTTCGCGGCGCTACAAATTATTGTTTTTCTCAGCTCGTAATGAACCAATTTGAAAAATTCTTGCGGCATACTGCTCTTCATTCGGCACACTACTACTTCCAGCGTCTAACTAAAATTGGTTATGTGGCCTGGTGAGGGGCCCTTTAAGGAATGTGTTACGCTTTAGAGTCTTTGGTGGTGATTTGTCTGTAAGCGACTTATTGTTCCACTTAAAAATAAGAAAAGATTGTGCGCTATCGAAAATGTGACCGATTTATAAATGCGAAGGTTGATGGCCCCGAAAAGTGACAAAATAAATAAGGTAACTTAGATTCATACTTCATTCTTTATTTACACACACACACGCGCGCACACACTGTCCATAGGATGCGCAGAAACTGTTCCTATTCATGTGGTAAACTGAGCAAAATTGTCGGCACGGCGTCCAGAGGTCCAGAGTGAGCCGAGTAGCCCCCATGGGAGCTTCTACTGTCCTGCCGGTTCTTGGATCGGTGTACTTGGTAGTCGCCCATAAGTGTTCTGGCTTGAAATCGAGCTCACACACCTGAAAACCATTTAAGAAAGCGGTTTATCACAGGCTTTCCGCTCCACTGTGTCCCTATTTGCTCAGTTACAAAACAACAAAATCTATGAGGTGTCTACAGGCATCCCAATTCGGCTGACTTGCAGCAGTACACATTTCAAGGAAACAAATTAGGCGTTAACTCGTGATGTTCCTCGATGTGTCTGTGCATCTATGCGCAGCCACGGGGTGTCTGCGCAGTTCGGGGTTCCCTATTTAACTGATGCTCTACGTTCAATAAAAACAGTTGGTAGTGTGCGCTCGATCTGTTGAAGTGTTCATTCTTTGTGTTGTCCTTTTCTAGTTTAGCGAAAATTTTCCTGCATAGTATGAACCAACTAGCCCCTCAAGACGTCCTGATCAGCATAATTATAATACCGCAAAAAGGGGTCGGAGCACCGGTAATAAATTCAATGTACAAAACAGATGCACGACGCCACGCACCGACACTCCTTAGCTTTTCTCAGTCAAAAGAAGCCCGTGGGGCTACGCGCAAATAGCGAAATGTTTACCGACCCTGAAGAAAAAAACGCCTGTTCTGGGAATATACTGCCACGCGCGTCTATTGCTTCATTTTTATGAGTTCGGGGCGCGAGCAGCGGAGCGCGAAACGCATCTCTCGCACCGCTTGTGAAGTCGCTTGATTGGATAAAAAAGGTGCGTCTACTTCGTTTCGCCGTCGTTTTGCAGCCAAGCTCACCGCGTCTCGGTAAGACGCGCTCGTCAAAAACGGGAAATCTATGCACTTTCTAGAGACGCTACATCATCGCGGGGGTGAGCGTCTGCAACGCTCAGCTAAATGTGCCTTATTTCAAAGCTTACGCTCACAAGTCAGAAGCGCACACGATATTATTTTATCGAAATAACTGAACGTGTTAGAGGTGATGCCTTTAAAACATCTGAAAAGGAAGTAGCATAGACTACACATACCTTTGAATCACGGAGGGAGAATGCATATTGATGTCATCCCGATGAACGGCGCGCTCTCATTTCTCTTTCTGCTCGCCTTGGGAGAATGAATCCACTGGAACCTTCGGTACATCGCCAATATCGGCTACACTTGGGCCCACAGCACTACTCCATTGGGAGACCTTGCAGGTGTACAACATTCCGTGAACGTGCACATCACATCACCACGCAGCTCCTCACAAACGCAGACCACGGTCTTCAAGCGGACGCCAAAAGAAACACCAGTATACCACGGCAGGCTTCGTCAGGTTTAGCAATTCTGCTCTCTCGAACGGCGTGAGCATGCATGCGCACGTCTAATCGGCAGGAGACGAGGGTCAAAATGACTGACGTCAGAGGCCATGTCCGGAGTTGTGAGCAGGTCTGAAAATGTTCTAGAGGGCGCTGCAAGGGCCCATGCGACTGTATCCGTATCAGGCAACAAGCGTGTCGTACAAACAACTTCTCAGACAAAAAGACGCAGTTGTCATCTGTCTTATGTCAGTAGAGCCCAACCAAGATATAAGCCAGCAGATTCGGGACCATAAAGTAGTTTCGTTATATCCGATAATGGTTGTAATAGCAGAGACAGAAATTAGCTTTAGCAAATGGGATATCTGTCTCGTTCGAAAACCCTACATAGAAAAACGCATTGTAATGGGCTTCCTAACCAAACAATGTTGTCCTTACGTGTCTTCTTGTGGGTGCTAAAATTAAAGACCAGCACATGAGAAGGTCTATGATAATGAGCTGTATCAGCCAGCAGAATATCAGCAATCTCAAATATTTGATTGTTTCGACCCCGCCTCCCCACCGAAATACATTGTCGTGGCGAATCGTCTTTCAATATTTATTGTGCTGTTTTTTGCTGATATTTCGAGCCTACCGCGATCCAAATATTTGTTCCTTACAGCCTATATCGCTGCTTATCTCGTGTTGTGAATTCCGTCATAAAAAGAATGTCGTATACAGTTCGCAATTACCTTTAATTCCGTATCAGTGTTCGTTATAACGATAAGAGAGGAGAAGAAATACATGTACTCTACTAAAGGACAACTGTGTGTACTTTCGCGAGCAGCGAGCTGGGAATGCCAATGGCGCCAAATAGTATGGGGCGCACGTAGGCTAGTCAATCTTGAAAGCCTCCCTGTTGGATATGGTTTCATTTCGAAGGTTTCGCTACCTACACGAATAGCTTTACTGGTAGCCTGAAAAACGGATGTTGCTTCCAGAAATAAAATCAAGGTTACAATTGATCCTTTAAGCAAGCTTTGACAAGAAAAAACAACTGATTCGAATGTTGCCGCATAAATGTCTCCCACAAATTCCTATGTCACCTGTCAATGGGTAGGGTCAATGAAAAGAAGTACTGACATCCATAGCAACGAATGAATAAATTGTTGTGTAAGGTACGCGTAATGGTAGATTTTCATTGTAGGTTGTGGCCTGCATTAGACCGCTATTTATGAGCGGCGTCACCAATACGTCTGCCATGTTTCCCACCGTAGCGTCACGGCCCCACAGTAGCCGCGGACAAGAAATGGAGTCCCTGGACGAAGTCATGAGGACAATGTGCAAGAACATGAAGTTGGACAGAAATTTGGCGGTCGGTGACCCTCACACGTGCGATGCACATTCCGAGAGCAGCCGTAGTTCCTCCATAAACGACACGTACAAAGAGCGACTCGGGCGCCGTAACGATCTTACTCAACCGTGCACAAAAATCGCAACTCATTATGAAAATATGTTGCAGCAATACTGCAAGTCGGCCTAGTTCAAACACATTCATCTTCACGGATTCGGCCGACCACAGGGAGACAAAGAAGATATACAGGAAGACAAGCGAAAACTAACAACGTCAAGTTGTTAGGTTGCGGTCGTCTTTGCGTATCTCATCTTTGTCCCCGTGTGCTCGCGCGAATATGTGAAGATGGAAATATGGGCACCGGTATCAATGAGGGCAGTAACAGGGAGGTCATTCACTTCTACAGCAAGCAGGTTCTTGTCCGTAGTGCGCGCCACCTCTGGGAGCTGCATTGCTCAGTTTTCCGAGTATGGGCTTCCAGTAGGGCAGGGCGACGAATAGCGACGGTGCTGAAATAACCGGGAGTGATTCTCATGTGGGGACGGCGAGCGACTGGAGCGTCGGACTGAAGTTGGAGGAGCCTCATTGTATGGTCCACTGTCACAAGCGGCAAACTGCAGGGGCCGGTTGTCGCCGCGCCGATAGCTAGCAAACGAGCGAGATGGCGAGGTGTGAGAACGCCAGTAGTTGAAATATGTCTCACCCCATAACAATTAAAGCAGATTGCCTTGTCGTCCGGCGTTCGCACTTTGCATGGTCACGACAGCAACGAAACGTTTCCGGAGCACGCGAAGGCGGCGTCATGGCACTTACACGAGGTTGCGTGAGCGAACAGACGGGCTGCAGTCCAACATCAGAAAGGATGGCGGAGATGCCGCCTCTATTTCGCGAAGCACGACGTGGACTACGCTCTCTGCGGTAGGCAGTTGACGGCATGTCGGCTTAGGAAGCCGCATGAACGGCTCTGCGAGGCGGCGATACTTCAGTTCTTCGAGTCGCCGACACACTTTGATAATGTCGCCCATGGTTGAGCTGTCCTTGGACACCAGCAGATTGAAAGAATCACCTGAAATGTCTTTGAACACATCGCTCACTTCGCCTTCCTCGGTCATGTTGGTATCAACACGACGGCAGAGAGCAAGGACGTCAATATGTACAACACATTCGGTTCGGTCGAAGTTTGAGCCCGGCTGGAAAGATCATTAGAAGCGTCGCGCTGGCGCCCGGCTTGTCTACTAAAAAGATCACGGAGCTTGTGCTTACAGGCCTCGCAACTCGTTATATCTGCTTCATGGGCCTGGAACTACACTTCTGCTGTTCCGTAGAGATAGAAGGCGATGTTGGCGACCGTGATTGTCGGGTCCCACCTATAGACCGCTGCAAAACGCTCGTATTTCGCAATGCAGTCATCGACGGATGACTGTCTGACATTGTCATCAACGACGGATGGCGTTTTCTTTGCCGCAGAAGTTACCAGGATCGCGCGGCTGAGTCAATAAGTCTGGCTGTACCGGCTGGGCGGACGTCCGGGTCGAATGAAAAATTTCCTTTCGTTGGCATAGCGAGATTCTCCAGGACACGTCCGCTGCGGAGTTTCGTCTTGCGTCGTACCCAGCACTTCCACCAAAATGTTCCGATTATGTTTAGAAGATATTTACGAAGGAAAATAGTCCGACAGTCAATATTGTGGCTGTTCACCAGAACATGTCGTCCTCCCCTTCTTCCTTGACTTTACCGTGGTGATAGATGCAACACCGCAACAATATGTAAAGTAGGGACGACGAACTTTTAAATAATAATATGCGCAGTATTTACATTGGTAGCGAACAGGTACTTACGCTTGCAGCGGAAACCACCTAGCACCACCCTCTTGCTCAGATAAATGGCAGGCGTGCTGCAGTTCTGGGGGTGGAGGTTGTATTGATTGTTAAGTTGTAACCGGCTATAGTTTGTCTCCGTGGATGTACTGCTGAGATTACCGTTCTTCCATAGCTAAGCATAAAGTGCTGTAAACACACGCATTGCAGACACACGACTGCTATCTCGTAGTAGAGTACACGTAGTATTCTGCAACTTTTGCAGTTTTGCAGTGAAGCTCCATATAAATAGACCATTCGTCACTCCGCGAATATTGACCCTCTCAACAGCCATCCCTAGCAGGCATGTACCACATCTGTTGGGCAAACCTCACTACTCACCACTGGTCCAGTAATAAAAGTATATTATTGACTAATTCATTATTAAATAAAAAGATTGATTAAGATAGAAATGGATTCATTACCAAATAACTACGTAAATATCCTCTTAGGACTTATGTCACGAAATCCGGGTTTGAGGTGGATTCGAACCCAGGTATTCTGCGAGGCAGTCACATATTCTACGCAGAACTACGCCAGTGCTTGAAGCTACTTATGAAACACACCCGATACCATTGTCCATTCGGTTAAAGAGGTGGTGCCACCAAATTTGTGGCTTGCGCGTGCTTTGCTGCAGACGTTTCTTATAGCTCCAGTGCACGTAGTAAAGCACCAACATTCTTGTATTCTTGTTAAGTAATATATCATCGCATTACTTATGTGAACGACTTTCCGTTTCGGTTTCTGGGCGCCGAGTTGGGCAGTGACCTCGGAATATAGGATGCTTCGTCACGTGAGCACAGAATTCTGTGACGTACGTAGAGCTGAGTCGTCTCCTTTCGCACACACCTGTCGCACAACCAGCAGCGATTCCAACGCGCCGACAGTGACCATGGGTAGCTGCAGCATCCGCGATTCCCACTCTTCGTCTGCATCCGCGTCCTACCCCAATGAGGACCTCGACTTTCTCTTTTCTGGAAGCAGCGAGGCGAACGACGTACGCGGCTCCGTCGAAAACCACGACAATCATTTTATTTTCGATCCACCGTCCTCCGACGACCAGGAGTCCTCCGCCATGCCGGACGCCATTGAGGAGGTTCAGCAGCATGTTCAACGGAAGGCTAATATCGACTGGCATGTGGCGATTATTGATGTTTTCGAAGTTTAGTTTATAATTGTGCTGTAATTTTCCACTCCAACAGCGTATTTTTCAAGACAGCTAGGGTTTCCATGGATGGATGGACTGACGGATGGATAAACTTTATTTTGGTTCCTTGGAGCGCGGTCTGCTGCGTGGCGGGCCCGTTGGAAGGTTTCCATGGAAGCAACTTATTACATATGTTGCCCTTTTCCTAGTCGCACTGTAGGCATCTGCCGCCTTCCCTCGCGAGTATGACTGTATGCGCTCTGATCACTCTGATCTGCTGTGACGTCGCTCAAACTTTCGTTGCTCTTCCCATAGAGTGACGTCAGTGTTAGAAGCAGTTAGCAATGTGTCTAGATCGCGCGAACGAGCATTTAGGAAGTCTTTGGAAGCGAGTTAAAATATACATTACACGTTTGCTGTGTATAACCCTTCGTGTTGAGTGTCGTTCCGTACAGAGGAAACCCACAACAGGCGTTTTATAGCCTCGAAATGTGACGTCACAACCCCTTTAAGGACTCGCGTTAAAAGATGTACTATTGCCTGGCAGAAGCGTACAATCGCTCCATTAGTCGCACCATGCGAAATGCGCAACGAGTGGGCGGGTGGTTCGTGGTTGAAACTTGCGCTCCCCATAAAGGGGCTCAGCCATAATTCGTTATCATCATCAGCCAAGGCATCAATAAAGCGTGCCGCCACGTAGGGGCGCGTACTGCTTTAAATACGCGTAGTGTGTGCTTCGGAACTGCAATTGTAGTTGGCACACTAGGAGAGCTCACAACCGCCAACTAATTCGCGGGGTACTAGGCACAAGTGCACAGAAAACTGGGTAGGCTCGCACAGTCCAATAACGTCACACTCGGAGAGCTCCGGCAGGACTGGTCAGACTTCGCCCCCCCTCCCCCACGCGATGGAGAACCCTGCGTACGCGTATGCAACACAGGCCTATGCTGCGCAGGGAACACGCGCGAAAACGCGCCAACGTGATCAACACTCCGGTAACACGGTAAACGCAGTCCTGTATTCTGGTAGCACGGTAAAGTTAGAACGTAATACGGTCGGGCTACAAACATATTGGCGGAGCAGCGCCCCGCAAAGCCAGGGCTACCGACAAGATGGCATTTCCGCCTCAATCCCCATCCGAGAATGGCACCATCCGAGAGCGACGTGCGCATCGGGCAAGCGAGACTGGCGGCAGTGCCGTTCCGTGCAGGAAATTTTCGACTGTCATTTTGTGCGAAGGGGAAAAAGGGAATCTTCACGATATTGCAGGCAATTTGAGGGCCGGAGATATTTCTCTGTAATGTCCAAAGCATAGCAGTTACGAGGTGCTTTCGGATTCTCCGATCGTTTCTGGCGCACGTAGTGAGCGAAATCGCAGTCTTTGAGATTCGATCCCTTTATTTCTACAGTGCGTATTTTTGTTCACTACGGCCTTAGTTTCGAAACCCACACAAGAACAATTTGTAGCGCAGGAGCTATGAGATCGTAGCACACCCTTGTGGAAATCATTCTTTTGTTCGTCATAAGCTGGCAACAATGTGGGCGAAGGAAAAGTAGAGCAAATAAGGAGCAGCAATTTTCTTTCGTTGCAGGTATTGGCTGCACCGGCTGCTTTGTGAGAAGTCATTGGCTCTAATGACATCACTGAAGACGGCGCCGCAGCATCAGATCCTAAACAGACAAAACAAGCGAGAAAAAATTCATGAAGCTGTTTTGATCGAAGCGGCTCAGCCTGCCGGAATTTAAATCACGGTTTGTGGAGCACGCGACTACAGAAGCGACATGCCAATCCTGTGGCGTGATAATTAAATGCGGTAAGAGTGATCATCTGAAACATGGTGAAACCGCGAAACACCAGACGGCTATCGAGAACGATCAACGACATGCTGTCGAATAGTGGTAAGTTCGAGAAAGCCCACGCAGGAAATCACCCGGTAAAGACGGCGGCGATCAAAGTGGCAGTGTTCTTCGCTACACAAAACGTCACATATTCGAAGTGGTTCGTCACCTTGTGTCGGCGTTGAAACAAATTTCTCAATCCAAAGTGATAGGTCAATTAACAATGGGCCAAAAAAATGTACAAAAATTTTGAAGAAAATTCTCCCAACTGTTGACACTGTGGAATCAGTTCAAGTGTTGCGAGACACAGAGTGTTCCATTTTAATCTAACAAACCACCAATATAAGCAGTCAGAAATAACTGTGTGTCTTTGTACGGCCTGTAGACAAGCCTTCGTGAAAGATGAAGATGGATTTGTGGAACATGTTCAAGGTATTGCCACCTATGGGACAGCTGAAAGTGTGTCATCACCCCGCGAACACTGCTTCGGAAAGAGAGGCATTAGACTACAAAATGTTATAGGGCTTGGATCTGATAACGCGAGCTTTATGGTTGGAAATCATAACTCGGTAATTACCCGCCTGGTGGAAGTCCATAAACAACTGGTCATTATTCGATGCATGTGCCACTCAGCGCATCTTGGTGCAAGTGGTGCTTCTGCATGCCCTACCGAGGACACTGGAAGAGATGCTGCTCAGCATTGTAAACTACGTTTCGGGACTGAACGAGACCACGACATTCACTAAAAGAAAGAATGAAACTTCTCTTTTTATTCAGTGGCCACTTCAACACAAATGCGTGCGTACAGCATTTCTTGCGCACCGCACATCCCCCTTAAAGCGCCATGCAACGAAGCTCCCTCGTAGTATTAAAGCCGATTAAAAGTCGAGCGCGATATGAAGGTGATCGCGCGAGCGTCGACCAGCCTAGCGTCCCAGGGACCTAGCGGCAGGTTTCGTACAGTAATAATGAAGATTACGCATTCTACTCGCCATCGTTGGCTGTTCCATGCTACGACATTCGCCCCTACGAAGGAACTCTACACATTTCTTTCTATTATAGGCTTTCCATTCGTTGCGATCAAGTGTATTTTCGTTGGCTCTTATCTCCGCGGACGATAACAAAATTCCTGGGAAAGATGTGGTAAACCTGGTGTTTGGCACTGCTTCGTTTCAACGGCTTGCTATGTTGAACGACTGATATCGCGTTGTCGTACAAGCAAAAAATAAATGAAACGAAATGTGCTTTCCTCAGACGGGAGTGATCGCAGTTTAAGGAACAGCAAAAAGAGTGATTGACGCTTGCCGGATACCGCCCTCTCCTCGAAAGAGGATTCTTGGCCGTGCCGCTGTTGTAGTTTTTCGTTGACGTTCGCGCGACCACGTTCATATCGCGCACGAATGTACATTGCGACCAGCTCCGCGCTGAGAAAATCGCCTCTCTATGTCTCTCTCATATATATATATATATATATATATATATATATATATATATATATATATATATATATATTGTTACTGTTATGGTGCAGGGAAATATGCCAGTATTTCATTCGATCCGTGCTGAGAACAATGCCTGAAATAAGGAATTCTCATGCCTCAGATTGGGAATTCTTCGACGCAGGCCGGAACACCACTGACTGGCGGGACGTAACAACCGACACAGTGGCCAGTTTGGATCAAGCGTCTCGCAACTGAAGGTGCGTCTGTGCGTCGCCTCAGGCGCCTTCCCGTCGTCCCCTCCGCTCGCCGCAAGTGCGGTTCAACTCCAACAACTACTGGGCCCTTCTCGGAAGGTAGCTCTTGACGACCACGAAATGTTTATTTTCCGTTGCGTGCCATTCGCTGTTGCCCGGATAAAATATTACTCATGCCGCGTAAAGGCGAAACGTGCGGTAATTTTCTGTCGCCATAAAACTGTTCTGCATATCTTATTTAACGCACCGTGTTCTCTATCGCCAAGCAATATTCATGCAACTCGAATGCAGTATTGTTTCCTCCTCGAAACAGGGGTTCATTTCTGTGAAGTGAGGACGACTGCTTTCGAATATGGTTAGTGAAAGTTTTCTAGACACGCGGGGATGGCCCTTTCTAGAAAAAAAGACGTGCCTACTGCGGCAGAGGGGCCGCCGGCAAGCCGGAGCACTGGTCGCCTCAGTTTCGGCTGTTTTTCTGGGCTGGAATGTGTAATTGGGAATGTGCGTGTTGACGCAATGAATAGCCACTTTTATAAGCCTCTTTGAAACGTTCGTCATAGCACGTAGAAGGGGCAACGCCTCGATGTGGAGAAGTCGCTACTCAGTCAGCTGACGACCGACCCAAGGCCTTTTCCCAATTATTCAGAGGAAAGCCTTAGATGCCTCATGAAACCCGAAAATCGGCCGTCGGACGTCCTCCTGTCGATGGTATTAACACGAGTGATGCAACAAATCGTCATGTGAGGATGTGACAAATTACCAAAATTAGTGACTTCATTCAGACGTCAATATGCCGTCATATAACATGCCACGTTGTCACTTGTCAAATATAACTTGTCACGTTGTATAACTATGCCGTTGTGTAACTTGGGACGTCAACACATAGCACATCGTTGCTTGTACAGTGGCTGGAATACTATTCTAGCCGCTGTAGTTGCTTGGTCAAAGGTGGCTCCATCACGGAGGCATTGTCAAACCACGTTAGATGCAGAAAGCTTTCGGAGGGGGATGCGGGAGGATCAATACATTGACTGAGAAGAAAAGGAAGATGATGGCTTTCGCCTTCGAGTTGTCTTAGGCGCTTGCATTATGGGGCCTGTGATTTTTCTGCTTTCTTATTCCCTGGAGTTTCTTAAACAGTAAAAGCCTGTCACCTCCTAGCCTTTTCAAGCGCAGCTTGCTATAACACACTGGGTGCCGCTATGTGTCTTCACCACGTGTACATGCATGCTTCACAGTGCTAGTGAGTTGGAATGTGTGTGTAACTGTTTATGTTTGCATTCATTTCACTTTGAAGCGAAGCTTGTTGACACAGATAGTTTGGTGGCCGAGTCGTGCGCGAAACAGCCGGATACCGGGAGCGTACAGAAATACCTCCCACGCAGGAGTGGCGGTCACATGCCTATTTGTATGTGGCCCTTTATGTTCCCTCGATCAGGGTTCTTGTCGGTGATCAGCCGCGGCTGATGTGATCTCATGTCGAGGTCACTTGCCGTTTCTCGGTTTGCAGCTCAGCACGACAACGCTCGTGTCGTCTGGCCTCCTCTTTGTCCGTGTCCTTTTTCGGTGCAAACCATGAACGTAATCCAGCTCAACCAATTATCTATGTTACTTCACGTTACCATATTAAGGCGGAAGCCTAATTGCCTGGCGAAACACAAAGCTTGACCGTCGGCGTCCCGTGTCATGGGCGGCGTCGGGGACCAGTGGTACAGAAAAACATCATCATGTGAAGAAGTCGGAGGATCGCAAAAATTTGTGACGTACGTCACAAATTCTTGCGCGACGACATGTTACGTAACGCCACAAAATACCCGCGAACAAAACCGGAGAGCGCGCGGACTCCGGAAACGAAAATAAAGAGGCGCTTCGCAGTAGCACGTGAATCCACGGCTCGTGTTCCCTGCTGGCGTCGCTTCTGGTTCAACCGTCTCATTCTTTCGCTCCCGTGGCATCAGCCTGCAACGTCATCACATGACATCACAGCTTGGTCAAAGGTGGGCTGATCACGGAGGGACCAGGTGTGGTGCCTCTGATCCTGCAGACAGCGCGGAACCACCCTAGCTGCACAAAGCTTTCGGAGGGTGGCGGGGCAGGATAAATACATGTAGGAGCCTACATGACCGGCCGTTCACGTGAGCGCCGTAATACATTGACTAAAAACAAAACATGGCTTTCGCCTTCGAGTCGTCTTAGGTGAATAAGAGCGCATGGCTGGCGTTGTTGCCTGCATCAATTTAAGTGTCGCGCTGCCAACGGAACAGTTAGGATGGAGCATTGCGCCTTGCAGTTGATAGATAGATAGATAGATAGATAGATAGATAGATAGATAGATAGATAGATAGATAGATAGATAGATAGATAGATAGATAGATAGATAGATAGATAGATAGATAGATAGATGGAAGGGTGGATGGATGGGTGGATGGATGGGTGCATGGATGGGTGGATGGATGGATGGATGGATGGACGGACGGACGGAGAGACAGATAGATAGATAGATAGATAGATAGATAGATAGATAGATAGATAGATAGTCAGGCACGCGCACACCAACCTTCGCTTGCGCCCATTTTTCCGATAGGGCAAAGATTCGTGAATTTTTAAATGCGAAGCATTTCTTAGCGAACCTAACGTACGTTGGTCATTGCTATCTATCTATCTATCTATCTATCTATCTATCTATCTATCTATCTATCTATCTATCTATCTATCTATCTATCTATCTATCTAGCCGCTACGTCTGCGCGCTCTCCCTGTCGTCTCCATTACTTGCATTTTACCAAAATTAGCTTGGGAGGGGATCAGTGTATGACGAACACGAATCACTGGTCATGATATGCATAACGCGAAACGCCAGTCACGTACGTCGTGAAACCGTGTCTCTCAGTCACGTGTGGCACATACCCGCATACCACAGTTCATGTTATGCGGGTATCTGCCACAGGTGATTCACAGTCTCAATCAGTACGGTAACTGCAAACATATACAATGAAACGCAAGGCAAGTGATGAGTTAGAACACCCCTGGAAGATGCTCAACTGCCATCCACTCGTCCCCGTGGTTCGCCAGAATAACGCAGTATTCTCTTCACTTCCTAAGAGGATGGGCCATGGCCTCATGCTGAGCGAAGATGACCTCAGAGTGATGAAGAGCCCCTTTGTGACACGCGATGGAGCCGCCGCGAAGTGCCCTGAGAGCATTCGGCTCCCCTACAGCAATGCGGACGTCGACCGCTATAACGCACGTTGCCTCAACGCTATATCATCACGCATGCGATAACAAAACTGGCTATAAAACGAGCAGGTACACTGGGCTCACCTGACCATGGTGACCAACATGAACGCAAGCGTCATGGGTACGTGCCGGCCACATTTTGCCTGAGTATCGGCAATCCGTAAATGATCACGGCCAATATCGACTTAAGCGACGGCCTCGTTAATGTAAACATGGCCACCTTGTGGTACATCGAGCGTGACAAACTCGGCGACCTCGTGCAACTGTGGCTTGAATTTCCAAAGTTCACGGTAGGCGTTGTCGTCCCAGCCAGGAGGAAGCACATCACTACTG
Source organism: Rhipicephalus sanguineus (assembly GCF_013339695.2). Taxonomy (NCBI): domain Eukaryota; kingdom Metazoa; phylum Arthropoda; class Arachnida; order Ixodida; family Ixodidae; genus Rhipicephalus; species Rhipicephalus sanguineus. The sequence continues at coordinate 134,880,457 of NC_051183.1, read as the reverse complement.
GACATCCCACAATAGAATTGACGTGGGTGCCCATGGGACTGCGAACCACCGCAATCACGATACACGCTAGACAAATCTAGCCCTTGAAGGCAGCTGCCTTCAAGGGCTGCGAGAATGACGAGAAGAACAAAGCCGAGGATGCTGTTGAGGCTTGGTAAACAGATTCCGAAGAAGGCTACGCCGTCAACGAGAAGGAGCAACCACAGTCCAACAAAAAGGAAGAGAGGGCAACCACAAACCGCGTCAGCAAGGCGACGAGCTTGACAATGGTGAGCAAGAACAAGAACGATAAGCGACTCTTTTTCTCACAATGGGAGGGATGTGTGAGAATCGCGCACACCACTAGACGATACTAACACTGGTTGGGCGCGCGGCCCACATATGGGCTACCAAAGCGGTAGCGGACACGCTGCGGAAAGACTCGGCGATTGACTCTCGGGGAGTGTAGGTGCCTGCGGTATGCGCCCGGCCAGCGCCCTCTAGAATATTTTCAGGCCTACTCACTACTCCGGGCATGGCCTCTGACGCCGCTCATTCTTGACCCTCGTCTCCTGCCGAGTAGACGTGCGCATGCATGGTCACGCCGTTCGAGAGAGCAGGATGGCTAAGCCAGACGAAGCCTGTGGTGGAATACTGGTGTTTCTTCTGGCGTCTGCATAAAGACCGTGGTCTGCATTTGTGAAGTGCTGCGTGGTGATGTGATGTGCTTTGTTCACTGCATGTCCGCGTTGTACACCTGCAAGCTCTCCCAATGGAGCAGCGCTGTGGGCCCAAGTGTCGCCGATATTGACCATGTACCGAAGGCTCCAGTGTTTTCACTCCCCCAGGGTGACCAAAAAGAGAAATGAGAGCGTGCCGTTCATCGGGATGACATCGATATGCATTCTCTCCGTGATTCTAAGGTATGTGTACGTCTATACTAATTGCTTTAAAGGCACCACCTTTAAGACGTTCGGTTCTTTCGATAACATAATGATGTCGTGTGCGCTTCTGACTTGTTAGCGTAAGCCTTGACATTAGGCACATTTACCTGGGCGTCGCTGACGCTGTGCATAGATTTCGTGCTTGTGACGAGCGCATCTTGCCGAGACGCGGTGAGCTTTGCTGCAAAACGACGGCGAAACGAAATAGACGCACCTTCATGCTCCAATCAAGCTAATTGACAAGCGGAACGAGAGATTCGTTTTACGTTCCGCTGCTCGCACCCCAAACTCATCAAAATGATGCAATAAACGCGCGTGGCAGTATATTGTCAGGACAGGTGTTTTTTCCTTCAGGGTCGGAAAGCATTTCGCTATTTGCGCATAGCACCGCGGGCTTCTTATAACATCTCCGGTTACTTGTCTGAGAAAAGCTAAGGAGTGCCGGTGCGTGGCGTTGTGCTATGTTTTGTACATATTATTTCTTACCGGTGCTCCGACCATTTTTGCGGTAATATAACTATGCGCCAGTTTCGCCAGCACCTTCGTCTAATTTGTTTCCTTGAAATGTGTACTGCTGCAGGTCAGCCGAATTTGGATGCCTCTATACATCTCATAGATGCCGTTGTTTTGTAAATGAGCAAATAAGGAACATTTCGAGCGAAAAACCTCTGATAAACCGCTTTCTTGAATGGTTTTCAGGTGCGTGAGCTTCATTTCAAGCCGGAACACTTAAGGACGACTACCAAGTACACCGATCCATGAACAGGCAGGACAGTAGTAGCTCCCATGAGGCTACTCGGTTACTCTGGAGTCAGTGCCAACAATTGTTTTCCAATTTACCAAATGATTAGGAACAGTTTCTGTGCATCCTGTGGAAAGTGTGACGTGTTTGCGTTTGTGTGTATATAAAAAAAGAAGTATGAATCAACGTTACCTTATTTATTTCGTCACATTTGGGGGCCATCAACTTTTGCATTTATAAATCGGTGACACGTTCGATAGCGCACAATCTTTTCTTATTTTTATGTGGAATAACAAATCGCTTACAGACGAATCACCAAAGGCTCCAAAGCTTAACACATTCCTCAAACCAGCGCCACTCCCGACGCAAAATGGAAAATATAGCTGTTACGCATGTAAGACTCGCCGCAAACGCTTTATCTTTCCATTCGAGATGATAGGCGATAGTGGCAATGGCTTCACTGTCTCCTGCGCGTTCGCTCGCTCGGTCAAGACGCGTGACGTCACGGCGGCAGTGAGCAGGCCTGAATTTTAAATGCGAATGCATTTCTTAGTCGGGGCATGTCAGGCGTCTGTCCGTGTCCGCGCGCCGACAGGTGTTATCTCTCCGCTCTCACTCCCTCTCCCATAGCAAGAGCTGCGGGCGCGCGCGCTTATCCTCGCCCCTAGCAACCGGAGCAGTGCTGGGCAGTATCGAAGATACATGTATCTTAGATAGTATCTTAGATACTCTATGGGTATCTTGTATCTGTATCGCGATACATCTCGAAAGACGAGTATCTGTATCTGTATTTCTGATACATTCGATAATGTATAGTGTATCTTAAGATACAAGATACTCCTATCGCAACACAACCATGCGAAACAATAATTGCTGGCCAAGCTCCGCTTCTCAAGCTGGTACTGGTACCACTAAGCCATCTGGATAATTCTAAGGGCAGTGACGCAATTTTATTTTTCTGCCAGAGTGCTCCAGTGAGGGCAGAAGATGATGAAGACAATTCAGGGCGCGGACGTCTACGCCCAGCCCACGCACCTTTCGCTTTCTCGATTTTTTTTTCTTTTTAGTTGCGCCATTTCCGCGACACTTGCTCTTAGCCACTGTCCTGCGCCGCGTACTCCACTACGTGCAGTGTCTATCGCCCGAATTCTGATGTTGCTGCAGTGTCGTTATTTAAGATTCTCTTGCGTCTTGCGTCTTGCTCCGTAACAAAATAGGATGCGTGCAATGGGGTTGCTTTGTGTCTCGTGGATTTTGCATATCAGCGATTTGAAGGATCTCTTGGATGTAAGTTTGACTTTCATGAAATGAATTAACTTATATGCAAATAATATTCTAACAACTTCAGCACAACTAGTACTGATGCTAGATCTCATAGAGCAAGCGTTTACTTCGCAGAAAATATCTTGGCGTACCGTATTTTCACTTCCTGATACATTTATTCGAAGCATTTGTGAAATCATAATTTCATTATTAGCACAAGTACTTTCTTAGCTGTCATATTGCATCCCATACATTACCTAGGTCTCTGTACTGTTTTTCTGGTCTGGTCATTGCAGTATGTATTTTGTAACGCTCTCCCGAAATAAGATGTTTGCTTTATTCTGTCTGTTTTATATTTTTACTATTGTTTACACATTTACACGTTGCTAAGGCAATTTTGACATGTCGTTCCGCTTACCGCTTAGGAAAATAGCGAAATTGAGTTTGAATTATAATAATGGAAATCATTAGGAGCCATTTTAAAGGTATTAGGAAGGGGATTTGAGAAACGTTGTTTTACTGAATGCTCCATTTTACTCATGAGCATCCCAACGAGCCGTTTCAGGCAATTTTTGATAGGAACTGAATTTTCTATTGTCTCAACAGGTATTTTGACGATACTTCATGCTCATAGATATTAAGGGCGCCGTCTGTATTGTATTTCTGTACTCATTCAATGTGAATGTTTGGTACAGAACCACCTCTTTATTTTACTTATATTTGTTTTCCTGTTTTAGGCCTTAAATATTTTTTGTATTACTAATCGCCACGTAATGGGAGCTATAAGCGGCAATAGCGCGTGTTAAGAATTCCGAAGGCCTCCGCGGACCCTCCCGCCGCAAAGACTGCGCGCGCGGCCCAAGCCGTCATTTTCAACAACGCGCTGTTGTATTTCTATTTTGTTTCTATCCGTGTTAGTTGAGCGTGACGTGCACAGTCGACGCTTTCCAGGAAAGAGCCATAACTCCTCGTCTGCCGACATCGAGGGTCTCAGACCGCGCCACCTCCACCGGCATGACCTCGGCGGGGCAACCTTTGACGGCGGTGTTGAGTGAAGAGGAGCAGTGCGTCGTTCCGCGAGTGTTGTGCTTGTGGGGGTGGTGTACGGTTACGTCGGGAGGAGGGGACGGACTGCGTGCCTGCGTGTTTAGGTTTCCTTGTTGTGCTGCAGATGACGAGACGAGGACGGTAGGTCGATACAGGGACACAGGACAGGTGGTGCACAAACTTACAACTGGTTTATTCACATCTTGCGAAGTGTCAAATATAGGTTAACAATCAGATGGGAAAGGGTGAAGGAAGGGAAACTGCGAATAAGGTGGGCAAAAAGTAGATATAGATAATCATAATTACAAGGAGCAGGTCACATAGTTACAAGGAGCAGGTCACCTCGCGGCGCATTGCAAACGATGTTCCTGCACGCCGAGGTTCCGCGACACCACGCTGCTAGCACGTGGTGGTGATAAAGACACTAGGGAGATAAAAGAAGCCCTGTTCATCTTAACTGCAAAAGAGGAATGCATCAGCACACCATCGTTACATTTAACGCAAGCAGAAATAAAATTTCTAGAAAGTGGCGTACGCTGATCTGCGAAAAATTTGTCTGAGCTCAAGATGGCACATGTCATATGCTTGCATTATCTATATCTACTTTTTGCCCACCTTATTCGCAGTTTCCCTTCCTTCACCCTTTCCCATCTGATTGTTAACCTATATTTGACACTTCGCAAGATGTGAATAAACCAGTTGTAAGTTTGTGCACCACCTGTCCTGTGTCCCTGTATCGACCTACCGTCCTCGTCTCGTCATCTGCAGCACAACAAGGAAACCATGAACGACCACCAACTAGCCCAATTCATCGCTCTTCTAAACGTTACTGCGTGTTTAACCAGACGCTCAGAAGAACGAGTAGAGAGCGGACGTGTGTCCAGCGTTGAATGTATCGTGCCTTTTCTCTGCTTTATATAAGAATACAAGTTTTCCATTTTACAACGTAATGTGAGTTTGTCTTCATTCAATGCCTCACACGCGCAGTGAGAAGTGACGTATACCTGGCGATAGCGATTAGAGTCAGTAAGGAAGTTAGGGCGCGAGTAATCATCTACAGCGCGAATAGCGGCGGTGTCCTGCGACGCTTTGTGCAACTATACAATACATCTGAGACGTTTCTGTGTTGCACATGTTCTCTCGTTGAAGAAATATTGCTAAAAGATTGCACGTTAGTGAGTATATCAACACAGAATCCTTTACGCTAGCAGATAAGTAGAATATGAAAATTCATTGCAGTTTTACGTCATCTACGTATACACCAGGGGTCTCAAACTCAGCTTATAGCCAGCGGGCCGCAGTCGCGAAATTTAGTTCCAAGGGCCGGGACAGTGAATACAGTGGGAGAGAGCTTGAACAAAATGGCATTGCCATTCGAAAGGAAGCCTTTCCCGTGTCTCATATATAGGTCATATCCAAGGGGCTTTGGAGTCAGGATTCGAGAAACATCGATACGGAAGTACACAACGAGTGAATTCTGGACGCAGATTCTGAAACATTGGGTTTTTGTTCCACGGTTATGTTTCAGCACATGGTGACCACATGTTGATCACGAAAGGAACGCTTGAGACCTGTCATGTCTGTGTAGCTCACGAACATACTTATTTAGAAAATAAAAACAAATGGGACGAAGACGGCCATGTGTGCGGGCCGGGCTGCTAGCGAAAGGTCTCAAACCCCTAGTATACACCATGCGTCCCCCCCACAAAAAAAATGTCGCTACCAGCATTGTTGCTGCTGTACACCTGTCTGGATATACGGTATTGTGCAAACTGTCTTTTACGGACAAGGTAAAAGTCCACACCGGTATTTGCGCCGTCGTGCGAAGGCTTCTTATAGAAGATGTTGTGATTATATGGCAACCCGCTAGCTGGTCGGCAAGCTGAGCAGTGGCTCCCATCAATTGCAAAAATGACAAGCAAGAACCGCTGTCAGCGAAGTGCATAAATAGTTGTCCTGTGAAGAAGCCAAAACAAAGCCCAATAAGTTGTTTTATAGGGAAGCTAATGTACTTTGGGCAAGAAAGGCAAAACTTTTGAGATACTAATAGACATTTCGTTCAAGTGAAACAAAATAGGTCACAGTTAAGAAATTTTCAAGAAGACATTTTCGTGCGTAGGCGTTTGCTGCTACATTATATAGATCTATAATAACAAATTTGAGAATGTATCGAAGTATCTTAAGATACAATTGCCAAGTATCGTATCGGATACAATTATTGCGGCAGTATCTTGTATCTGTATCTCCAATACTTCTTGTCTGAGTATCTTGTATCGTATCGCGATACAATTTTAAAGTATCTTTGCCCAGCCCTGAACCGGAGCAGGTGGTGCGGGCGGAGTAGCGGTGTGTGAGTGGAGAGCGCGCTCTGGCGTGTGAGGGCGCTCGCATCGCGTAAGCTCGGCGGAGCTCCCGCGTGTGTGGAGAGAGTGTAGGAGAGGGTAGGTGCAGTGCTTCGCCGCTCCTTCTCTCGCCGTTCGCTCTCTCTCCTCCCTGCGCCCCACTCCCCCGGCCGCTCGCTCGCACGTATATATAAATGGAGTGAAGCGATTACTACGCCGTGTACTCTCGGCGCAAGAAATGCCTTCGCATTTCCTCGCGATTCCCTTCGGGGAGGTGGGGGCACTTTTTTTCTACGTGGCGTTGGCCCGGCACGGCGACGGCTGAGGCCCAGTGTAGTGGCCGTGAGTTTCTTCATTGAAGTGTGCGAATAGCCGTTTCAAGTAGTTTGTCGTTGTAATAAACATTATTTTTGAGTTTCGGCATCAGCGGTTGCCTCCCGTCCTTGGCCAGACGCCACAAAACCCGCACACCCGTTACCGTAGTTTCCCGCGTGTGCGGCCACCCAAACCAGATTGATTTTGGTTTTGTCGTTCTGACGGAAATTGAAGACACTGTGAAGAGGTTTATTGGTCGTTGAAAGACGTAATGGTCGTCAGCGGCAAGCAAGCGAGAAGAAGCGTCCAGAGGCACAGCGGCGATCCGAAACACGAGCCGAGCGAGCCGAGCGTTGGCGATGCTGCTGGATGGAGGCGCATCTTCTTCTTCACAATCGCCCCCGCTGAAAAAGGAGCCATCCTGGCGACCTAAGAAGTTTCAGGTAGAGGCTCATGGTACGGCTTAAGGCGGGAAGCATGGACGATGTCACGTCTACGCCGGCGCATGTCATCCGATCGAGAAACTGGCTCGATAAGAAAATTAACTGGAGAGGTTTGCTCCAAGATGGTGTAAGGGCCCTCGTACCTTGGAACGAGCTTCGAGGAGAGTCCCGGAGTCTGGTATGGGACAGAGAGCCATACGAGAGACCCTGGGGCATAGCTAGGGTCTGGAAGTGAAGTGCTGCGGTTTTCTTTCTGTCGCTGCTGCTCTTGCGAGGTAAACGTGCGGGCGAGCTGGCGGCACTCTTCGGCTTGTCGAGCAGCTTCGGAGACAGGTGGACACTCGGAAGCATCAGGACGGTAGGGAAGTAGGGTGTCAATAGTATGTGAAGGCTCGCGTCCGTAAAGGAGAAAGAAAGGCGAAAATCCGGTAGTTGTTTGTATCGCGGTGTTGTATGCGAATGTTACATAAGGGAGAACACGGTCCCAGTTGGTATGGTCAGATGCGACGTACATCGAGAGCATATCACCCAGGGTGCGGTTAAACCGTTCCGTGAGCCCGTTAGTCTGCGGGTGGTATGCTGTGGTTGTCCGATGAATGACGTGGCATTCCGAGAGCAGAGCTTCGACGACCTCGGAGAGAAAAGCGCGGCCTCTGTCACTAAGGAGCTCTCGAGGGGCGCCATGTCGAAGGATAAAGTGACGTAAAATGAAACAGGCGACATCCCGAGCGGTAGCGCTAGGCAAAGCGGCAGTTTCGGCGTAGCGTGTCAGGTGGTCGACAGCCACGATAATCCACCGGTTGCCATCTGCGGTCATTGGAAGGGGACCGTAGAGGTCAACGCCGACGCGATCAAATGGCTTGGCAAGGCATGGAAGCGGCTGCAATGCGCCGGTCGCACGTAAAGGTGTCGATTTGCGTCGTTGGCAGTCAGGACAGCACTGCACGAATTTCCGCACAAAATTGTACATGCCGCGCCAGTAATAGCGATGGCGAAGGCGCTCGTATGTCTTGAACACCCCGGCATGGCCACATTGCGGATCGTCGTGAAGAGAGGCGCATACTTGTGATCGCAAGCTGCGTGGAATGACCAGTAGGCATCGGCGGCCATCGGCAGCGTAGTTGCGGCGATGAAGCAGTTGATCGCGGATGGTGAAATGGGAAGCTTGACGACGGAGGGATCGAGATACAGGAATGGTGGATGTTCCACATAGATAATCAAGAAGAGAAACGATCCACGGGTCACGACGTTGTTCGGTGGCAATGGAGTCGAGATCGAGAGATGACAAGGGGTGGACACATGTGGTTGCGCACGCTGGATCTGGCGGTAAAGGTGAGCGGGAGAGGGCGTCAGCGTCAGAGTGTTTGCGTCCGCAGCGGTATACGACGCGAATGTCGTACTCCTGGATGCGAAGTGCCCATCGCGCTAGGCGGCCAGAAGGGTCCTTCAACGTGGCGAGCCAGCAAAGCGCGTGGTGATCGGTTACTAGATCGAACGGGCGGCCGTATAAGTACGGCCGGAACTTTCCAAGCGCCCACACCAGAGCCAAACACTCTTTTTCAGTCACGCTGTAATTCGTTTCGGCTTTCGTCAGCGTGCGACTAGCGTAGGCGACGACGTATTCGGAATAGCCGGGCTTTCGTTGAGCGAGGACAGCGCCAAGCCCGACCCCGCTGGCGTCTGTGTGTACTTCGGTAGGAGCCGTCGGATCGAAGTGACGAAGAATAGGTGGGGAAGAGAGCAGGCGGCGCAGTGTAGCGAAGGCTACGTCACATGCAGAGGACCAGGAGGAGAGGTTCACGTCGCCGCGAAGAAGCTGGGTTAACGGTGACATGATGGATGCAAAATTGCGAACAAAGCGCCGGAAATAGGAGCATAGACCTACAAAACTTCGAAGTTCCTTCATGGTCGTGGGCTTAGGGAATTCAGCGACTGCACGAAGTTTTGCAGGGTCAGGTAATACGCCCTGTTTGGACACGATGTGGCCTAAGATGACGAGCTCCCGGGCAGCGAAGCGGCATTTCTTGAGGTTAAGCTGAAGGCCAGCGTTGGTCAGACAAGTCAAAACGTGCCTGAGGCGACGGAGGTGTGTAGGGAAATCATGGGAGAAAACCACGACATCGTCGAGGTAACACAGGCACATAGACCACTTTAGACCACGTAGTGTATTATCCATAAGTCGTTCAAACGTAGCAGGCGCGTTACAAAGTCCAAAGGGCATGACGTTAAACTCGTATAGGCCATCAGGTGTAATAAACGCAGTCTTCTGGCGATCGGCTTCAGCCATAGGAACTTGCCAATAGCCAGACCGCAAGTCCAGTGACGAGAAGAATTCTGCTCCGTGAAGGGTGTCAATGGCGTCGTCAATGCGCGGCAAAGGATAGAGGTCCTTGCGGGTTATCTTATTCAAACGACGGTAGTCCACGCAAAACCGGATAGATCCATCTTTCTTACGCACCAGTACGACAGGGGACGCCCAGGGACTGTGCGATGGTCGAATAACGTCTCTACGAAGCATGTCTTCGACTTGGTTGTTAATGACGCGGCGCTCTTCAGCGGAGACGCGGTATGGTCTTTGACGCAGCGGCTGGTGTAAACCGGTGTCGACGTAATGTTGTACTTGCGACGTGCGGCCCAGTTGAGGTTGCGACACATCGAAAGAATTCCGGAACTCGTGCAGAAGAGCAAGTAGGTCAGCGTGTTCGGCAGGGGTGAGGGTATCGGCGATGGCACTGGAAAATATATCACTGGATGACTCCCCGAGTGCCGGGGCATTTGGTGGGTCGCAGCAGTCATCCGGGACGTCAACCAAAGACGAAGAGTCGAGATCTTCCACGCGGCCGAGACATTCGCCTGCAAGCAGCGTGACAGGTGCAGAGAGCGGATTGAAGACGAATATATTGCTGCTGCCGGTGGCGATGTCAATCGTTGCGAAAGGTAGCGGCAGAGCTCTACGACTCGTGAAGACATCGGACGGCGTGAAAAAGACTGTAGCGTCGGTGTGGGCGTTGCAGGAAACAGGGACCAGTGCGAAAGTGCCAGGCGGAATGTCGGTATCCTCGCGAACGAGCAGCTTGGGCGGTTGATGAAGAGCGTCAAGTAATGGGGCGTCACACAATGGGGAAAACTCAACTTCGGCGCGTGCGCAGTCGATGACGGCATTATGGCGGGATAGGAAGTCCCACCCGAGGATGACGTCATGCGAACAGGCAGAAAGGACAATGAACTCAACGATGTACAGATTGCCTTCAATGACCACTCTTGCAGTGCAGGCTGCGAGAGGCGTCACTTGCTGCGCGCTTGCGGTGTGGAGCGACAGTCCCGAAAGCGGCGTCGTTACCTTTCGTAATACACGGCAGAGATTAGCGGCTATGACAGAAATGGCGGCGCCGGTGTCCACAAGGGCAAAAGTACGAACACCTTCAACAGTTATGGCGACCACGTTAGTTGGGGAGGAGTGAGGGCTTGGACAGTTCGGAGATGGCGCAGTTCTTGCCTTTTGAACTGCGGCGTTTAGTTTTCCTGGTCGGAGGGTCCGGGCCGGCGACGCATGGGGGACGGCGATCGCCGCCGAGGAGATGGTGAGCGCTGCGGCTGGAAGTCAGGGCGGTGAGTAGGGGCATCGCGCGGTGATGGGCCAGGAACGTATTGGAGGAAGGGCTGGCTTCCGGCTTGCGACGACCGGGCACGGTCGCCGAAAGTTTGGGGGCGACGGCGGCAATAGCGGGCGACGTGTCCAGGAGTGTAGCAGGTGTAGCAAATCGGTCGATTATCAGGCGTCCTCCATGGATTGGCGATTGTCGGTGCTGCCCAAGTGGAAGGATAGACAGGCGGTTGCGTGGGCTGCGAGTGCGTAGTGTAAGGTGGTTGCGGAAGCCTACGCAGAACGTCAGCATACGTGAGGGGCGCGGCTACAGGCTGCACGGCTTGCGCATAGGCGACAGGAGCGGCCACAGGCTCCAATACACGCGCGTAGTGAACAGGGCTGGATGGAGGCGGCTCGCGGCGCGCAAGGGGAACAGCGTGGGCAACCTCCTCCGAAATAACAGTGCGGAGCGGGGTGGGCAGACGGGTGGTAGGCTCGTGAGTAAAAGGCATTAAGGAAAGTTCGCGGGCAACTTCCTCGCGGACGAAGTCTCGAACCTGCTGAAGCAACGTCGAATGGTCAGGCATGGTGTCGAGACTGCACAGCGACTCGCCACCCCGTGGAGGCTGCCGAGTCAGAGCGCGCTGCTTCTTCAACTCGTCGTAGCTCTGACACAAGCTGACGACTTCTGAAACTGTGCCCGGATTCCTAGCCAAGAGCATTTGGAATGCGCCATCGTCAGTGCCCTTCAGGATTTGTTTGATCCTGTCAGCTTCGGGCATGGTGTCGTTGACACGTCGACAAAGGTCAACGACGTCCTCAATATAGCTTGTGAAGCTTTCTCCAGTCTGCTGTGAGCGGACGCGCAAGCGTTGCTCTGCGCGCTGCTTGCGGACAGCTGGTCGACCGAATACTTCAGAGCAGGACGTCTTGAAGACGGTCCATGTGGGGATGTTCTGTTTGTGGTTGTTGTACCACAATTCGGCGACGCCAGTCAGATAAAATATGACGTAGCCTAGCTTGTCGGGGTCATCCCACTTATTATGCGCGCTCACCAGTTCGTAGTGGTCAAGCCAGTCTTCCACGTCGGTCTCATCTGCACCGCTGAAGACCTTTGGGTCCCGGAGCCGAGGAAGCCCGGTGCAGGTGACGGACAGGGACGAAGGCGCCGGTGGGTTTGCGTGGTCAGTCATGATCGGCGGTAGCGTCCGGCTACGCAGCTCCAGGGTGTAGCGACGGGGATGAACAGCACCCTCCACCAAATGTGAAGAGGTTTATTGGTCGTTGAAAGACGTAATGGTCGTCAGCGGCAAGCAAGCGAGAAGAAGCGTCCAGAGGCACAGCGGCGATCCGAAACACGAGCCGAGCGAGCCGAGCGTTGGCGATGCTGTTGGATGGAGGCGCATCTTCTTCTTCACAACACTGTTTTTCAGTGGACCGGATCCCATGAGCGCGAGTGGCGAGCGTCTGCGAGGCTTTGTCATCTCCGCCGCTGCTGGCGTTCTCTGATGAAAAGAAAGAAAGATATCGGCAGACGCGTCGGCAATTGGCATAGGCGCATCATTACTACAAGAACACCAGAATGAATGGCGCCCGAACAAGTACGCATCGCGAACGCTGACAGGGAAACGCGATACTCACAATCGAGAAGGAGACGTTTGGCATAGTGTTCGCTTGCGAAAATTTCCACCACTTCTCTTATGGCTTCAAGATATCGATAGAGACTGACCACTAAACTTTGTTGACTACCGCAAAAAAGCGAAAAAAAAAAACATAGGACAAATGCCTCCCAAGCTTCAGCGTTTTCTTGTGCGTTTACTATGGTGCGATTATGCCGTGCACTTCGTTCCGTGCAAAGATGTGCTCCAGTTTGACATGATCTCGCGTGCGCCCGCGCTATCTCCCAAGTCGGAAACTGCGAGGACATCGAGGTTAATGCAGTCTCTCTCGTTTCAATCGACGGAACATCGCCTTGAGGACGAGAGATTATCGGGTTCCTATCTGAGTAGGGGTATGCAGCAACTGTCGCGTGGAACAATGGTGGTAATGGAATTATGTATGTTTGAGTCTCAGATATCAGTAATTGACGGGATATTGCTTAAAGGATGCAAAATTGCCGTATCTAGGTCGATGCGGGCTAAAATGTTAACCAAATTACACGACGGCCATCTCAGAATTAAAGGAGCACTGACACAAAATTTCGAAGTCGAGATAATGAGTGAAATAGATGTATGTGGAGCCGTACACAACGTCTACGAAATATCAAGGGCCATTATAGCCTACAACATATTTAAAATCAATTTTAAATTGCATGCCGCGCGACTGAGCGAGATGCGAGCGCTTCGCGACGCCGACATCAACGCGGGGATGTGTAAACAAACCTACGTCACGAGTTTGTGTTGGCTGGTGGCTGGTTGTGCCCTTGTGCTTGTGCCGTGCTACCTGCCATTTCTTCCTCCGTGCCTGCGGCTTGGCGTGTTCTAGTTGTGTTCTCTTCCGCTGTTCGCTCGTCGTGCCCGTTGGCAGATGTTATGGTCCGCTCACGCTAGCGGCAAGCCTGCCGCAACGGCGCGGTGCCGCAGAACGTCGGCCGTCGCCGCACGCGCGAGAGCTGTCCAACTTGCACGGCAAGCTTCGCCGGCGAGGCATTCGCACCTCCGAAAAACATGGCAGCACTGCCAAAAACGGTTGTCGTCCACTTCGAATCTATCAAGTGGCCGCCGTGCGCTCTGTAACGTGTAACTTCCGCACTGATGCTTCCATATTTGCTTTGGATTCATGTTCTTAAGCTTCGACAGCAATGTGTTCGTCCCGATTCGGCGCCGTTTTTGAGCGCCATAGTCAAATAATCGATGCTGTAAGCCTAGCGAGTCGAGATGGGCGCTTCCGAATGCTGATTACGCGTTTGTTAGTTGTTTCTAATCCTCCATAGCTGGCGCCACTTGAGCAGGTTCGGCGCCCACCGTACTCACTCTCGCGCGCCGCCTACGTGACAATTTTGCGTGTTCACGTGGCCAGCTGTCGTTACCCGTCCTCCGGAAGTAGTGCTGCCTTGCTCGGTGCTCTTTGAAACCGAAACTGCGACTGGGCGCTCTAAAAACGTCTCTACATAAATAACCGTCGCGCACTCGCGCAAACGAGGTTTGCAGCCGTGATAAGTGGATCATAAGCTATCTCTTGCAACAAAAAAAAAAACAAGGTGCAAAATTTTTGTGTCAGTGCTCCTTTAATAAGTACAAAGCAAAAGCGTGCGCACTGATGTCTTGGCCGGGACTAGACACTAGCTTTCAATCGGTGATTTGTTCTTGCAGCGCATGCCAAATGTATGCGGACACACAACAGTCAAGGTCCCTGATTATGCGCCCGATACCCAATATGCCGTGGTACAGAGTAGGGAATCCACATATTCCATTTTGGTGCTGAAGCGCAAGTAGTTGTGTTCGACCAATGCTCCAATTTTTGTGAAGTAGAAAAATTAGCTAAAACGACAGCCCACGACGTTGTACCAAAAACGACCGCAATATACGCACGGTACCGGATCCCCATAGAAGTTGGGATTCCCGAGAAGCTGGAGCCTCTGCAACAAGAAGACACTGTGCATGTGCTGGACGACAGCTGCTCAAGCAAAGCCATAGTACTTCAGGAAGTGACTCCCGGGTTGCATATCTTGGAGACAGAGGATGGAAGGTTTCTAAGGTGGAATAGGCAGCACCGGCTTCAAACACACGAAAGATGCCACAGGGTAGAGGAAGATGTCAGCACCACTCGAAATAGTCTACATAACGATAGGCAGGAGCATCAGCTTCTGCAACACGCTCCAAGTGCACCAGGCTTCAATGGTCATCCGTAAGCCCGCGCACATGACTTCTCCTAAGCTGGCGCTTTGCAAGTAGAGCACCGCGGGTCGAACCGTCATCACAAGGAGCCCGAACGAATGCATTACGATGCGCATGGTCGTGAAGACACCGAACTTCTCTTTCTGACTCCCTGTTTTTAAGTTATGCATTTCTTGTTCCTTTATGGGAAAGATGCATCGTACATAGCTGTTTTGACAGCGAACGCGCGGACCGCAAGCCGCGTTCTACCTTCCCCTCAACGCGTCTGCGCACACCGTACCCTCTCGCGCGAAGCTGTATAAGATAGTCAAATAAAGAGATCAGTGTTGTTCGTTGCCTAGCCACCAGAAGTGTATTTTGATTCAGACGCTCGCATACACCTTCGCGTAGACGCTTATGTTGCACCAGCGTCCTGAAAGGCATCAACACCATTAGCTTCGAATCTACGGATGGAATTTTATTGTATCCTAGTAACAAGGGCCCATGCGACTGTATCCGTATCAGGCAACAAGCGTATCGTACAAACAAGTACTCAGACAAAAAGACGCAGTTGTCATCAGTCTTATGGCAGTAGAGCCCAACCAAGATATAAGCCAGTAGCATCGGGACCATAAAGTAGTTTCGTTATATCCGATATTGGTTGTAACAGCAGAGGCAGAAATTAGCTTTAGCAAATGGGATATTTGTCTCGTTCGAAAACCCTACATACAAAAACGCAGTGTAATGGGCTTCCTAACCAAACAATGTTGTCCTTACGTGTCTTCTTGTGGGTGCTAAACTAATCAAACGGCAAAGACGAAACCGCATCAGCCGGGGCAAAAGAAAGGTAAGAAACAACGCGCGCTTACAATCAGAAGGTCTGTGATAATGAGGTGTATCAGCCAGCAGAATATCCGCAATCTGAAATATTTGATTGTTTCGACCCCCCCCCCCCCCCACCGAAATACCTTGTCGTGCCGAATCGTCTTTCAATATTTATTGTGCTCTTTTTGCTGATATTTCGGGCCTACCACGATCCAGATATTTGTTCCTTACAGCCTATATCGCTGCTGTTCTCGTGTTGTCAATTTCGTCATAAAAAGGATTAATTTGGCGCGCCAAGTTCGTATACAGTTCGCAATTACCTTTGATTCCATATCAGTGTTCGTTATAATGATAATCAACTTATGAGCGACTTGAGAGATGAGAAGAAATACATGTACTTTCCTGATTGCGGATGGCAGCCTATCAATGGAGCCAAATAGTCTGGGGCACACCTAGCCTAGTCAATCTTGAAAGCCTCCCTGTTGGATATGGTTTCATTTCGAAGGTTTCGCTACCTATACGAATAGCTTTACTGGTAGCCTACAAAACGGATGTGCTTCCAGAAATAGAATCAAGGTTACAATTCATCCTTTAAGCAAACTTTTACAAGACAAAACATCTGATTTGAATGTTGCCGCATAAATGTCTCCCACATATTCCTATGCACTTTTCAATGGGTAGGGTCAATTAAAAGAAGTACTGACATCCATAGCAAAGAATGAATAAATTGTTGTGTAAGGGACGCGTAATCGTAGGTTTTCATTGTGGGTTGTGGCCTGCATTAGATCGCTACTTATGAGCAGCATCACCAATACGTCTGTCATGTTTCCCACCGTAGTGTCACGGCCCCACAGTAGCCGCGGACAAGAAATGGAGTCCGTGGACGACGTCACGAGGACAATGTGCAAGAACATGAAGCAGGACGGAAGTTTGGCGGTCGGCGACCCTCACATGTGCGATGCACATTCGGAGAGCAGCCGTAGTTCCTCCATAAACGACACGTACAATGTCTAAGGCAGGGCGCTGCGGAGCGAGGCGTCGCAGGTTAGAATACCCGGTCGCACGCATCGGAACTTTTTCTTCTGATTTATTTTTATTTGTTGTTTTTATTTATATATACATACATATACATGTACAGGACATGCCGGCGACAGCAAAATCTGCTGAGTGTGTCCATATAATTGCTATTGCAATAAAACAAACGAACGAAACTTACAAAAATGTCATTCACTTGGCAATCGCTGCTACATTGCGTATGCGAGCATGCGGCAAACACTTATGTGCCACCACATGTTTGCTCATACGCGGATTCAAATTATTGCACGGTTTCTCGAACGTATGGTGGCTTGAGAAAAGCAGCATGTGTGTGTTAAAAAATATGGCTGACGACTAGGAATACTACTACATGCGCTCTATTAAGGGAGAGTAGCGCGCCGTCCTGCAATGAAGGACGGGTCTACATAGATTACCAAAGCAGGCGCCACATCCACCGTCAATGGAGCCAAATGTAAAGGGGTTCATCTAGGCCAGGTGAATCCTGAAAACCACCCTGCTCGATGCGGTTTTATTTCGAAGCTTTCGTTGCCTATACGAATAGCTTTACTTGTAGCCTACAAAGTGAAGTTACTCCAAGAACTAATATGATGCTTCCATTATGTCCTTTAGGCAACCGTTTACAACACAAAGCAACTGATTCGAATGTTGCGGGTTACATCTCTTCTACAAATTTATATGTCACCAATGAATGGGCAGGTTCAATCAAACGAACCACTCACAACCATAGCAGTGAATGAATGAATGAATGAATGAATGAATGAATGAATGAATGAATGAATTAAGGAATAAATGCAAAATCTACGAAGTATCTGCTTTTGGAGTTCTGTAAGTGACGCGCAAGCGTACGTTTTCGTTGTAGATTTCGGCCTTGATTAGAACGCTGTTTAGGAGCTGCATCACCGATGCGTCTTTTTTGTTTCCAACCTTCGTCAGCGTCTGCAACGGCTCCACAGCAACGGCATCCCGCTGCCACAGAAACGCGTGAGCATTAAATTGCGGGAAAATATGAATTTTTCTGGTGTGTACAAGCCTTCATGTCGGTTTTACATCATGTCGAATAGAGGACTTATAAATGAGCCAGCTTTTCTATGTAGACTCAACTAGAAAAATGTCGGTCCGTCCTTGGTTTTGTCACATAAGGCGATCATCGTCATAACGAAATAAATGCACAAAACAAAATCAAATATATTGGTGATCGGTCTTGTAAAGACGCCACTTTCGAAAGCGACTGGCTGAACCACTTGCCAAAACATGCACGCTTGAAAAATGTTCTTATATCTGAAAGACATACATGCTTTCTACCTGCGGTGCAAAAACAAAATGTAAAAGTGCAACACTTGATTTCTCCAAGGGTATAAATTAAATGTATTGTGGTGGTGGACAAAAGCCCCTCTGTGCGACAAGACGTAAAGCCGACATGGAGAATACTAACCAGATGGAAACTTTAGACATCGGAAAAATTTGATGCGACACTCGCGTTTGGTTCGTCGAGGCGTGCGCATTTTTGGAGCCGTTCAAGACCATGACAAACACCATACGAAAAAAACATTCCGGCAGATCCCACGCGTTGCGGCAATCGATTTCTTGCGAAGCGTTCAAAGAGTGGCTGCCTATGCCACACTTTACGCCAAGCCTAACGAGGTGAATTGATGTCACCTGTCTCGTTAATCGAGTGTCAATGGCCGCCGAGATTCCATGGGTTGACGTATTACCCCCCCCCCCTCCCGAAACGCACCACGAAAGCGTGGACAATTTCGAGTAGGTCCTTTAGTTCGCGAGCAAACGCCGATACACCTTCGGGATATCACAAAAAGGCAACGGTGAATCCGCGCATCTTGTGCAAGTGCGAATCTATTGAGGCGAAATCTCATATGAATCGGCGAAACTGGGACGCGAGGCCGAAGAAACTGCGCAAATCTTGTGCTTTGTGGTGACGCGGGAAGTGTTGGACAGCGGAAACCTTGTCAGGATGATGACGAATGCCGCCCTTGCACACAATGTGGACTAACACTTTAATTGCCTTGCGCGCCAAGCGACATTTTTCGTGTTTATCTGAAGGCCTGCATTTGCGAGACACATGAGAACTTCGCCCAGATGTTCCAAGTGCTGAAAGAAGTATGACGAGAAAGTAACGATATCGCCCATATTGCGCAAGCAAGTCTTCTAGTTCAGGCCTCGCAAACGGTGTCAATCATGCGCTCAAATGTTGCTGGAGCATTACAAAGTAGGAGTGGCATGACGTTGAATTCGTAAAGCCCATGTGGTGTTGAAAATGCTGTCTTTTCTTTATCGCCGTCATGCGTAGGTATCTGCCAATAGCCCGAACGCAGATCTAGACGCGAGAAGTACTCGGCACCCTCCAGCAAATCCAAGGCATCGTCTATGCGCGGTAGGGTAGACATCCTTGCGGGTGATCTCTGTAAGTGCTCGGTAGTCTACGAAAAATAGCACAGAGCCGTCCTTTCTCATTACCAAAACAACAGGGGATGACCAAGTACTCGCGGAGGGACGTATGACCTTCCGTTGCAGCATATCGGCGACGTTTTCTTCAGTGCCCTTCCGCTCTGCTGGGGAGACGCGATATGGTTGAAGGCGTACAATGGGAGTGCGATCAGTCTCTTCCGATGCGCGATGATTGACGTCTGCCCGAAGAATGAGGAATGAGCATCAAACGAAGACTCATGCTTTTGTAACAAAGCAAGCAAATCCTCTGACTGCTAAGAGGTCAGGTCGCATCTGATGTTGGCAACAAGAGCAAAGATATATGGGGAACGCCCAACAGAAGGAAGTTCATATGGCACCGGCATGAGCGGAACAACACAGAGAGTCTCTTATTCAGTGACACAAGCCTATGTGGGGCCTTTAGGAAGGAGAGTTTTGTCGAATGTCTGGGTAGAGAAGTCCGTAGCCATTGTGGAACAGCACCAGCCGTGAAGCAAAGGCTATCCCTCTTGCCAGACAGCGTGCAGATGGTAGGACAAGCTGACCACCACGGTCAATCACGTTAGACGCGATTGTAACAATTCGCTGATGGCCAGGGGGTAGTTCGGCATCTAATACAACGAGCCAGCGAAGTGGCCAACCATCCGCATGGAGTGCACATTCTGTTTCGGTCATGTGAACAACACGTTATCAACAGCAGATAGAAGTGAATGCAGTAGAAAGAAAATGCCATCCCAATATAGTGGGCACACGAACTTAATATGGCGAGCTGTACGTAATGGAGAGTCCGTCAATGAAAGCACGAGTGGTGCACATCGCGGGAGGTGTAATGGCGTCCCCTCGAGCAGCGAGCAGTGTAGGTCCATCATAAGCGGTGGTGAATTTCTGGAGATGGTAAAATAAATTATGATGAATAACCGACAAACAAGCACCAACGTCTATCAAGGCGCCCACGCGTATACCTTCTACTAAAACCGATACTATGTTATACGGAAGCACTGGCGAAATGTCTGTCCTTTCACTTATTGCAGCTTTTTCCTCCAGAAGCTTCACACTTTAGTTTTGCGAACTACGGTCAGTGAATTGCGAGACAGGCCGAAGCGGTGATGTAGAGCGGCTAAGGGGCGACGGACGCTAACAGGACGGTAAGTAGGTGGCGTCTCGGATGTCGCAGTTGGCGATGGAGAGCGACATGAAGGTGGAGCGTAAAGACAGCGTTGAAAAGTCGCCCTAACAGAACAGTCATTCCGTTCGTATGCGTCGTATCCACAATGCTGGTCTTGCTGACGCTTTCGAAAAAAGAGTGCAATATGATCACGATATCCGCTATAGTAGCAGACTGGACGAGCCGATCGCCTTGGAGGGTGAAAGGTTTCGCTAGGCGCAATAGGAGTCATCGAAGCCACGTGCACAGGCGTCAAGTGTGCAGCCATCGATTGAACATCATCTGGCGAAAAACGGTGACTTGTGCGTACGTTGGATGGAGTCGAGGGGCTAGAAAGTCTATATACGCTGGACAAGCCATGGACGCAAACTCCTCCTCAATAACGTCGCGCAAACGACTGCCGGAGACGTGAGGTGGAATCTGCGTTGCTGACAGCAGAAGAGACTGTAGCTCTTCTCGTATAATAGGCTGAATTATTTCACGCAACGAGCTCTCGGCGGTTGTGGTGTTTTCAGGGCGGTCAGACTGCAACCATTGAGACTCGAGTTTCTCAAGGCGTTGGCACTTAGCAACAATATTGGTGACTGTTGTCGGGTTCTGTATGGCCAACGCATTGAAGACGATACTGCCGACGCCTTTGAGTACATGACGAACCCTCTCTGATTTGGTCATGGACGTGCTGACGCGGCGACAAAGAGCAAGCACATCTTCTATGTATGACGTATAAAATTCGCCGAGTTGTTGCTTGCGAGCATCCACTGTCTTTTTACGAAGGCTGAACGAACCACCAGAGTGCCGAAAATTTGGTGAATCTCTTGCTTGAAATTCGTCCAGTCCATGAAATCAATCACGTGATTAAAAACCATGTTTTCGCCGCGCCCGTGCGGTAAAAAGAGACACGGTGAAGTTTGGCCGGATTATGCCAGTTGTCAGTTGAACTCACTCCGTCGTAGTTGTCCAGCCAATCCTCCACAACTTCACCTTGAAATCCAGCGAACACGGAAGGATCGCGATGGCGCCCAATAATGCTTTAAGGTGGATAGGCCGCGGCAATCGGGGCTATGGAGGTAGATGCAGGAGCGCCGGTGGGGTCATTCTGAGTCATGTTACTGGACACCTGCTGCAGACGGCTACCTGAGCGGATCCCGGGAGGGTAGAGCGGGCTGGGAGAGGTCAGACGATCGGTAAGCAGCCTCCACCACTTGCGACGCAGCAGTTAAAGGAACACTAAAGGCAAGTAAAAATTTATGTCATAGTGAAAGCTCAATGTATGACAATGCCTAAACCGGCAGTATTATCAACAGCAGTGCCCTACTTACCGAGAAAATAAGCTAAATGTATCACACGATGAGCGCCACGAGTTGGACATTTTGGAAGTGATCCCGATGACGTGGGAGAGTCTGAATACAATTAATCACTAGTAATCAAACTAGCTGCAATAAAAAAAGAACCTTCCGTGCATCAAGACACGTAATAAAATGCTGTCATGAGGAACGCCGCCTGTGGTTCAAAAGTTCCGTTTCCGCGAACTGCGCTTCGCCCGGCGGCCTGCTTCGCTCAGGCGGTCGCGTCTGAGTGGTAGTTTCGGTATCGCGTACTGCCGCGTGTGTTTTGCATGCTCGTGAAAGTCGTTCTGACAGAAAGTTCGACAAAATTCCGCGTGCATGTGATGTTGCCGGATGCCCGAATGGTGCACGCCACCAGTGCACGCCGCCGCGCAGAAAAGGCGGGCAGTTGGGCACGCAACAGTGACGTGCGAAATACCGCTTTCAGGCGGGTGATTTGAAGTGCGCTAACGCGACGCAGACCACTAAAACGTAACTTTATTGCAAAATAAGCACTTCCTTGGCATAAGAGTAGCACTACGATGTTTATGGACCGCTATTTCAACAATCAACGTCGATTATTAAATATTTGCCTTTAGTTTCCCTTTAACACGACCTGTATTATGCCTCAAAGACAAGGTGAAGCGACCATGACCGAGGCACAGATCGCAGTTCAGCCGAGTACCCACAACCGCTGATGAAGACGAACACACGTGATTATGAAGATATAGAAGAACGAAGATTTGTCTAATGCACACCCACATTATGAATTTTTTGGTTTAAAGACTTGTGCCTAGAATGACCCGTCGTAGCTTTCGATGCAGAAAATTTTAGGTTTTTATGATTTCAACGACAGAATACGAAGTGACCCAAGTGTGCAGTCCGTGCCCTTTCAGAGAATGCTAGATAAGGGATAGATGATCGAACTAATGCAACATTGGCTCCGTGCACACTTGTTAGTTCTTTCGGAATTTGGAATGCTTGTTGGCATACAGCCTTAGCAATCTTACATCGAAGCTGCTCTCCCGTATTAGAGATGTCATTATTATACATCTTTCACGTTTGATTATGAACACATGTCTTGCTGCATGGGAGAGTCCGTGTCACTCTAAATAATTCATCTTTTGCTTTAAATGCAGCTATTTAAAGTACTGCCAGTGGAGTGACATACCCATAGGGCCAATGGGGACGTTTTTCCGCTTCCGGCGACGGTGGCGGTTCCTGGGCTGGGCGGTAGTTGACTGGATTTTGGATTTCTGCTGGAGGCGAGCCAATCCGAAAGGAAAAAATCCAATATGGCCGCGCCCGTTTGCGGTCGCTTCCTCGCTCGTGGTGCCGCCGGCCCCGCGGCCGCGACGTCGGTTCGAGCGTTTGCGCACTAATTGCTTCTGCACTGTCTTCTCTCTTTATTGCCGATGTACGTACGTAATGTGTGTAGTTGTTTTTCTGCTTCGTTGTAGCCTCTGTGGTAGCATGGCGAATGGTGGCGAGCGGCGCCGTCGCAGCTGCATAGCAGCCGCTTTCGGCGCTCGCTCGAGAAGCAAAAATCGCATATAACTTTCTTCACATGACATTTTATTGAAGGAAACGTAAATTGCTGCACGTTTAGGCAATATTTGGGCTATAATATCGGTAACAATAACAAAAGAAAACGAAAAAGGTTCGAAATACTGCTGTGGTAAAACCTGAATACAGGAATGCGTACATCGAGCACGCGTACAATATAAATAGGATACGAAAACGCATAATACAGCATAATACGATCACATAAGCAGGGTAAGCATATAAAGTGCTACATCAGCGTAAATAAGTGTACACATACGAGTTGTACAGATTATGAGTAGCAGCATGAAGCGAAACAATCCCGCGCATTGAAATATATCATAACAAAACAAGTTGTTCGAATGGTTGGTGCATACTGTGCAAAAGATAATGACGCAACGCAAGCCGAAGAAAACAAGGGGTATAGGAAAAACACCCTTTCCTGTACTTTTTTTTTTATTGCCCTGCGTTGTGTCACTCCCTTTTGCACATACACACACATACACATACTTTTGCATATATGTACACAGAAAGTGCACCTAACAGTCATAGCCTTTGGCTCATGTAGACGAACCCATGGAGCATAAGTAGATCAATGTCATAATATGTTGTGACTGATGCTGCAGTGCTACAGCATATTATTTTGTAAAAGCAGTGAGACAAATCTACCATTTGGCTCAGCTATCCCTGATCATGTTTTCCTCCAGGTAAATGTGTTGTAAGCAAGCTCACGTGATGTGAACAGGACACAGCATGCTTTAATTTTCAAGTAATAAAGGGAGAAGAACGCAACAAAGAGTGGTCTAGACTCAGTTGCAGAGGTGACCTTTGAAATTTGTGGAAACATTGCGGTTGTGACTGGTGCATAACAGGAATGATCACAGGTCATTAGTCAAGTTCGAAGTTGTGCGAAGTACTCAAGGTAACATGAAATATACACGAAGATAAGCATCTTATCAAAGAAATAAGAAGAGTAAAGTGCAAAGTTGAACGCAGCTTCCCTATTATTTTTCTACCAGGTATCATGTTGGATCCATCACAATGTCAGAAGATTTTCTGAGCAGTACTTAAATTGCAGATGGGGAACGCTGCACAGTTTCATCATAATGTGTCACTAACTAGAACTGCATCGCTTGTCATTCGTTGGTTCAGGAAGTGGAATGTCGGAGTTTGCAGAGTTTAGTTAAAC
This sequence comes from Rhipicephalus sanguineus, assembly GCF_013339695.2. NCBI lineage: Eukaryota > Metazoa > Arthropoda > Arachnida > Ixodida > Ixodidae > Rhipicephalus > Rhipicephalus sanguineus. The sequence goes on along the minus strand of NC_051183.1, from coordinate 134,856,437 downwards.
AAGAAACACAGTTGCTCTACACAAACAGTACGTTGTGAATAGTTTCAGTGAGTATGGATGCATGCTTCTATTTCAAACTAACATGCATGTCAACCGAGTCGCAGCTTCTGCACAAACCCCTCTGGAATCCTCACAGAGCTGAGCACTTCATCAATGTATCTTTTATGCCTGTGAATAGCTGACACCATCAGTTCTTTGCAGTGGCACAACAGTCATGACCAGAGGTTTGTAATTGAAAAGTGACAGAGCCCCTGGGTGCTGAAAATGTTTTGGACTTGGTGAGCACCTGAATTCATGCATGCTTCAACCTTCGTGGCCCGTCGCAGTGGTCTAGTGGTTACGGTGCTCAACTGCTGGCCCGAACGTAGTGGGATTGAATCCCGGCTGCATATCAATGGATGCAATATGCTTGAGGCTCATCTGCCTATATTTAGGTGCACGTTAAAAAAAACGCCAGGTGCTCAAAATATCTGAAATGCTCCACTACTGCATGCCTCATATTCGTATCATGGTTTTTGGACATAAAACCTCCACATTTTTTATTAATCAACCTATTTTTGCAACGTTCATTGTGAATTAATCACACTGTTACTGTTTGTAAAGACTGCTTCAGTGTAAAACGAGTCGTCAGTATTATATAAATTTTGGCATTTTTTGGGAGGCTGGATGTTTGATTGCCTTCCACACCATGTCAAGCAAACAGAAAGAAAGCAGAACGAGCAGGGTTTTCCAGTGCATTTTGGGAAGTGTTGGCATTTCCCAATACTAAAGCAATCCAGAACCTCTGGTTGTAATACTCATGCTGATAGGGGCACACAAGGCTTCAAAAAAAAGTTAGTCGGTTAAACTTGTATAATACAAAAGTAACGCAGCAGGAGCAAAAGTAGTCAATGCATTACATACAACCACAGCAGAATTATAAATACACATATATAAATATATACCTACATAAAATATACATATATACATAAAAATACGTACATATACACATAAAAAAAGAAATAGTGCAACACATCTAAAAAATGGATAGGAAATGGGTGCAGAAGGCTGCACTAGAAATCCAATTTACATAATCATGTTCTAGAAAGGCACAGGATAAACTTAGCCTGCTACTTTACGTTATTGCTGGCAGAAGCACTGTGCCTTGACTTTGTTTCTCGTGTGTTTTTGTTTACAAATGTAATGTGCCAATGTAGCCTTGTGCGGCAGAATATTAAGAAATTTCTCAGTGCAGCCAACTGAACAGAAAATAGCTTGCCGGATTGGCATCCTTTCCACCAGATTTTTGCACACATTGGAAAAATGTGCACAATAGTTGATTTCATGTCTGGAGGCTGAATCTAATTCCTTTATGTAATTCAGACATGATTCAGAGGTTACTGCAATGGAACCGAGGAGTTTCTCGGGTACACCACTTTCCTTGAGTAGTGCAAAGAATTGGTGTCGTCCATGGAGAGAGCCTCCATCCACTTCAAGGAGTGTTCTCTCACATATGCACTCACTAGTCCTCAGTTCAAGAAAGCTGTTCACAAGAGTACCAGCGACATGGTACACAACATTTTCATACACCATGTCGGTCGCATCTTGTGAAGATGCCTGCACATCAGATGAATCAGAGGCCTGCTGCGTGCTGTGGCTTGTGGTTGGTGTGCTGCTATAGTTGACAACAATGCAGATGCACTCTCCAAGTTGTTGAGGAAAGCAGTTGTTGTCACCTCACAGTTTCCTTGAGAAAGATTGAAGAGCTTGCCAATCCAAATATGTTTTAGAGCCGCCACGAATTGGTACACATTTGGTGTCTCATTGCAGCCATGTTTTTGACAAATGATTCCAAAAAAGTTTTCTAGGGGATCTTGCTGCAATCAACGTCTGAAAAGATGAGTGAAATCAAAGTCCTCTTTTAAACCAGTCCACACCAACAACAAGGCTTTGATTCTAATCTGCCAACCTTTAACAGTGCGCGGCTGCTTGTCCCGAGGACTACCAAAGTGCCATTGGGCAATCCAACTGATGCATGACTCAAGGGAAGCACGGTGTTCCGACCCATCAATCATTGCATACCGCAACTTATCATCCTGATTTTTTGGGGTCGAACTGTTCTGGCTGTCAAAAATCTTATCCATTCTTTCTGTGAACAGAGCTGTAAATTTAGCATCAAGAGGAAGCTCTTGAATGGCAATGAGAGTGGGGAGTGCCACAGAGACAGATTCACTGAATACTTGTGTGGCATACTTCACTCTTATGTCAGCCACGGCCACTGGATGAAAAAGGGCACTTTTTATCCAGCGGCCGTGTGTGAGCAAAGGGCATCTTGTAGATATGTTGCTCTTTGAGCTTCCTTAGCAATCTTTCTTTTTTAGATGTTCAGTTGGTGTGTTAGAGGCGTGATTTGCGAGCATTTTTGTAAAAGGTTTCAATGTACGCCCAGTCAACAACCTCGGAGGCAATCGTGAGCTTGTGTTTTCTCAAATTATTCCGCGTGCATTTTATCAGGTGTGGGATGTCAAACATGAAGTATAGTTTGCAGTTGTTGACAGTAAAACATGGTTCATGAAGAGGATGGATCAGCATTCTTGACAGGCTGACATTGTTTGACCCTTGATCATAGATGACCACTTTTACCAAAAGACCTTTTTTTTTTCAAGCTGCATAATTACATCTATAGCAGCTTGTGCATTGCAAGAGCTGACGTTGCATTGCGGGACACTGCAAAGGCTACTGGCTGCATCCAAATTCTCGATATGCCAGACACAGTCATTAGAATGGCTGCATTTGCCACACGAGAAGTCCTTGTGTTTCCATCATATGTGTAGCCAATCACTATATCTTTTGATTGATCGTACATCAAATGTCTTTTCAAGGCTATTTAATCGAATAAAAGACAGCATGCTTTGTCTAGCAGAGGCCAAGCTTTAATGATTGATTCTATTGCATCCATGGCACCTGGAATGATACCAGGTGTCATTGGGATGTCTGCCAGCCAGCACCTGAGTGTCCGCACATGTGGCAAGTGAAGCATTTCTCTGAGGAAGCGTGAATTGAGAGTGAATTGTGTCATCCATTTGGACCAATGTTTTTTTTGGGGGGGGAGTGCACCAAGCCTGATTCGTGCTTTAAGCAGTTCAAAAAAGGTCCTTTGACAAATCCGGTTCAAGCTTGTTTAAAACCTCCTGCTGCGTTACTCGCCTCGCCTGTCCCTTTTTTTCATCTGACCGACTGCCTTGCGGTACCTTTCACTTCGTGAGTGAAGTGTTAGCAGCTTCTTTTTGGTGCGAAGGGTGTGCACAGAGCTGCGTTTTCTTCGCCCACTTTCTTGGCGTTTCTTGCATCTGCTCCGCGCTGCTGCCCTCTTTGGAAAATTGGAGGCCGCTCGGACTAGGCTCAGCTGAAAAAAAAAGACATGGAAGAATGCGAAGGTATAGGCTTTCATCAGTCTTGTAGAGAAAAAAAAAATCACGATTAAGCTATCAGGGCGCAATCACAGGGCTACTAATATACGGACCACTATGTGCTGCCATGCCATTTTTCATTGGAAGCAATGTGTATTCTGCGACTGAGACAGGAATCATAATTGATTTATACATTCCAAGCATTTTATCTTCAAAGAATCATCCATGATTAAGGAAATATCACAAAGCATTGCAAAAATGAACATTTCATGAAATGCTGAACAGAGGCAATGACATTTACAAAGTGGAGGATTTTGAATTATTCATCTCATAAATAGCTATCTGGGCTGCATAAGCCACATTTACATGAATGCACACCTTGATTGTGCATCATATTTCGCTGGCCTATCTCGCAGAGCTACTCTCATCACAACAAATCGGACAGCACAATTTTCAGTGTGAACCATGTAGGTCCAACTGCACCCACCTTATATTTGAAATATAAATAATTGCGTGAACTAAATCACGGGTTGCAGGCCCTGAACTATATGTATGGTTTTGTCAACATTATAGGTTGTGACAATATTACACAGGCTTAGGTGTCCATATCTACTAGGAAAACATCAAGACTACTGGTCCATACTTCCTTATGCAGATGCAGGATGTGTACTTTGCAATAATTCTCTCTCTCACTTTTTGCACTTACCATCACTTGGTGAAACCTGTGACAGTGGTGTGGGCCCTCTTGTGGTTGTGCTTGGCGAAGCGGCTGTTGAAAAAGAAATAAATATGCTATAAAAGGCTGGCAAGCAGGTATTTTAATACCCTCACTTTGCATTGCACGTGTGAATACTGAGCAACAGACTTATGGAGCAATTTTCACATGTGCCTGAGGAAAACTACTCAGTGTTTTCATCTCTATGGAATGAGCTCAACAAAGAAAGCACTGAGTCTATGCATTGATGTAGAAAAAGAAAAGATATCTATACCACGCAACAAAGTTTTCTTGGAGGGAGGTTGGTTTGTTGTGAACTCATACCGAGCTCCACAAACACTAGAGGAGTAAGGACGGAAACAGGACAGAGTACAAACTATTTATACTGTGACATGCCAAAAGCCATTTTCGCTGCTCTATCTCCCTGTTTCTTCATTTTGCGTTTGTGCAGCATGCTATCAGTTCATCTATACCATGTAAACAGTGCACTCAGACATTTTTACTGGAAAGCATGCAAAATGCTTCTCTATGAGTGCAAGCAAACAACATTCTTTTTCCCCTAGAGTACATTTCCTGCATTTAAGGTTTACGTACAGCAATTGTCCTCATAGCACTGGTAATTGAAAAACAGCTGTGGCATTTCTACCTACTGTTTTAATTTCAGAGAACAATCTGCTCGAGTGTGCAGGTGTGAATACAAAATAGTACCGCTCTTTGTTTTTATTTTTTGCAAGCTATCCGTGCAGTATTACAGTGGCACCACCAACCAAATATTCTGTACCCTTTCATTCCAAGCAGAAAGGTGAAACAGATCCTTGTTCGGTACACCTACCTTCCACACTAGGGGGGCAGTCTCAGCAGCAGGGACGGCAACTCGCTTGCAGTAAACTGGTTGTCTGCAATTAAAGTACTCGAACTTAGTCACCCTAGGGTGAAAAAACAGCTGGTAGAGTAAATACACTTGCAAGCTTTTAAAGGCATGGCACTAAGCTTAATAAATGTGCTTGCTTTTAATCTCCACTAAATTATAATTACAGATAATTACATATATCCCGACAATATTCTCTGAATTAAAACTTGATATATGAAACACAACTCGATCGAGTTCTTGTTTTTCCACTGCTTTTGCGAGTCGAAACGATATTGAAAGCTTATAAGGAATTATGGTGTGTAAACGCCTAGCGCAAACGGCGCATTGAAAAAAAAATACAGAAAAGTGAAAGGGTGGCGGTGGGGATGGGTCCAGATTAGAGAGGGAAAAAAAAAGTGGCCCCGCGCGATAAGCGCGGCCTGTTTCATGAACATCCAAAACCGAGCTTGGCCATGCCTTCGCCCGTTGGAAGCATCACGAGGGAGTAATGAAGAGATAATCGAAACTGTTTCCGGTAGCTTCCCGAGAGCGAAAAGGGGCAGGCGGGTATCACGCTTGGTTCAAGGTCCCCCGTCGAGCAGCGCGGCAAGGTACGCCGAAGGGAAGGAATGAGGACAATTTACGGCGACAAAAATCCGAGCAGGCGGTCGGTGTGTAAACAGACACACAGATGAGGAACGCGGTGGTTTTCACTTGTGCAACACCGCAGCACACATTCGAATCTGAGGGCAGTGTCCCGAGTTCGCTACTGGGGCCTCCGCAATAACTTTGCGAGTGATACTTTCGTCGGCTGCGAGCACCACCCATAAACTACACGGACATGATGTATACGCACGCATTAAAGCGCTTAAAAAAACAGCTGCAGCGAGCACAACAACTATCCCACTCCGTTAATGTTACTAGCACGCATAAGTTAAAGTAACACGTAACAAAACACCCTGAAGACACGGTTGCATGACACGGTAATCCGAATTGGTTAGATTTCATGAGATAGTAGAGGTAACGTCAGGCAGTGAGGCACGCACATATATACTAACGTGAGCAACCATAACTAGCGAACAGCTCCGCTTTTGAGAGGTGACGCGCGTCGAGCCCAAACTGCAGCCCGCCCACTAATTTTAACTTATTATCGTAACCATTTCTCAAACAGATAGCTGCAGCAACGAATGGCAGCAAGAAAATTCGCTGTTCATTCAGCAGTTTCAAATCATAACGGTCAACGACAGTGAAATCAGAACTTTGCGAACATCTTGGGAAATATATAATAGTAAACGTATAAATACCTGTGGTCAGCAGGGATTCTGAAGAAGTGTTCGCCTTCATTCCCCGAGGAATCGCACCACTTCACGCCGCAATAAAGGTGCGACATCGCTGCTCCTCGCTGCGGTGGTAAAGTTTGCGTTTCTATGCGCTCTCGTGCTTGTGCGTCGTCTGCTTGTGCGCTGCGCAGGCGTGATGGCGGCGGTACCTAGCGGAGCCACGCACAGTCATGTTTACAAAACTTCTTTAAAACTTTGCCTTGTAATACTCGTGGCTGGTTATAGTTTAATGCAGAAGCACGTTTTTATTTACTACTGTGTACTACCGTGGCCGCGTTATTTTATTTTAATTAGGCTTACTGGGGCCTTCGCTCCCCGCCCGTACCAGGTTCGCTGCAATCGTTTCGACGGTAGCGACGCCCCATGGCTCGGACGCCAAACTGCCATCATGCCTCGGGCCTGGTACTGCTTTCCCAAAGCTTAGAACGCATTACTCTAATTTATTCCAATATTTGGTGAACACTGATACATACGAGCAGCTGTATACGGCTGCTCGAGTGACGTGGCGTGATCTGCATCGGCAGAACTGTAAAAAAATCAATTCAGGACTTGAAAGAAATAAAAGTGACGTTCGTCGTACAGGAAACGCATGCGGTGAACGCAGCTTCAGTTTCTCGTTGCAATTACGCATTCAAAGCGCACCACAGCATTCATTTCGAGAAAAAAGATTAGGAAACAAGGTTATCAATCACATAGCTGGTCGTGTGACGCGTACAAACAATATGATGCACGTAGTGTCTGACACATGCTCATCCCGACAAAAAACTGCGGTTGGATGACCTTCAGGTGCTGGGGAGCGGAAACTGTAGCATGCAAAGAATAGAGTGACATCACTACACTTTGCTACGTTACGAAAAATTAGGGCATCTTTGCACTCTTGCCACAAAGCCTGAAGGAGCTTAGCAGCCTTCCTTAGCGTCCCAGCCGAGGGTAGCCTGGAGATATCCTGTTAAGCCTAAATATAGCAACGTGAGCATGCAGATAGGCAGTTAAGCATGGGAAAACCAAATTCAGGCACTCTGTCTCTATTCATTTGGCGGTTTCTTTTTTTTCTGTCTATTTCTTTCTGTTTATTCATTCCTTTCTCATTTTCTGTGTTTCTTGCTCTCTATCTCTGTTTCTCCTTCTTTCACACTTCCTTTCTCTGTCCGTTTATTTTTTTGTGTTCTTTTTTGCAGAGCAACGCAATAGTATGGCTCTCATAAATGTTTGTCATTGTAGCGTCAATAACCGAGTGGTTACGACGCTCGCCTTTGGACAACGGGTATCCGAGTTCGAATCCCACAACGCCAAAAAAGTTTAGTTCGTTTAATTTATTTTCTTCTACTCCTCTCCAATTCTCTACCCCTCTCCTCCTCCCTTCCTTTCTCCAACGCGTTTTTTTTCTTTCTCTCTGTCTCTCTCTCTTTGTTTTTCTAGCATAGCAAAGCAGTCATATGTTCTCCATAAATGCTTGTTCAGCTAGCATGCCTGGATAACCGAGTGCTTATGACGCTCGCCTTCCGACCGTCTTCACGAGGGTCCGAATAGCGCCTCGCCTAGGAAGTTTATTAGGGGCGAAGCTCCTTAAAGCGGCACCCGTTCGTCCCTCGTAGTTGTAGTGCGTAACCAGTCGTAACGCTAGTACCAGATCTTGACCTCCAAGGTGGTGCCGGTGGGAGATTTTAGGGGCGAAGCTCCTTATAGCGGCACCCGTTCGTCCCTCGTAGCGTAGTATGTAACCAATCTTACGCTTTGACCTGCAAGGTGGTGCCGGTGGGAGATTTTTCCTGTGCGTTGTTGAGAGAGAGAGAGAGAATAAACGTTTATTTTGAGCAAGCGCGCTGTGCGCCCAAGGTGGGCGGCCTCCTTATTCCAGGTAGCCGCGGGCCTTCGCCATCTCTCGTGCCCGTTGAACCAGGCTTCGCTGATTCTTCAGGTCTGGGCCCGATAACTTGGCCTCCCACTGCTCTTCGGTCAGTGTAGCGGTGCTAGGGTTTTGTTTGCATCCCCATAGCATATGGCATAGAGTGTCCGGGACATCACAGTACTTGCAGATGTACGAGTGCTCAGTCGGTGAGATACGGTGAAGTAATATACCGTGAACGTAAGTGTTTGCAGCTTCCTGAGGGTTACTGCCTCTTCCCTAGTTAGGCTGGGGTGAGCTGGCGGATAAGTTCTTCGGCCTAGCCTGTAGTGCTGTAAGATGTCGCTGTACTTTTTGGGTACATCATCTTTCCTCCTAAGTGAGTCCTGTGGGAAGGCCCGGTGAACATGAGCTCGGGCGGAAGCGTCGGCTGCCTCATTTCGCATCAGGGACTCGTGACCCGGAGTCCAAACGATGTACGTTTCTGGTAGGTTCTTCTTTGCTGTAGCTGTGAGTATTTGTAAGGCTTGCCTGGAAATTCTTCCTTTCTGAAAATTTCGACAAGCTGACAATAAAAAATTCGCAGCGTTGGCTAAAAGCCGACTTCTTCTGTCTCTCATTCCCATTAGCAGCCATTGTTTACCTCCAAGTTAGTGCCTGGTGTGATTTCTCCTGTGCGTGATTAAACAATAAAAATTTTGTTCAAAACGCCGTTGATTGATGAAATAAACCAACAAAAGGCGCCAGATGCTTTGTAAAAGCAAAACGAAAGAACGCCAGATGTTTCTAAAGCAAAACGAAAAGAAGCCAGCTGCTTAACGGAGACGCCAGATGTTTTCTAAGCAATGGTTTTCTAAACAATGAATATTCACAGCGTACATGTAAAATTAAAGTGCGCTGCAAGTCGTCATAACTCATCGAACCTTTAGTATAAACGCACCCGATCTCACGTCGGTGATGATGTACTGGGCAGAATTCACGGAAGATTCACGGTTTACCGATGAACCTCCGCAGCTTCGCCCACTCATCATCATTCACTCCGTGGATATGCTGTGATTTTTTTCCTGTGCGTTGTTGAACAATAAAAAGTTCGCAGCGTGCGCGTTAACTAAAAGCCGAATTCTTCTGCCTCTCATTCCCCATTAGCAGCCATTGGCATGTTCCAGTAGGAAACGTTAGTAGAAGTAGAAGTGTAAGCGTTAGCTAAAAGCCGACTTCTTCTGTCTCTCATTCCCATTAGCAGCCATTGTTTACCTCCAAGGTAGTGCCTGGTGAGATTTCTCCTGTGCGTGATTAAACAATAAAAGTTTTGTTCAAAACGCCGTTGATTGATGAAATAAACCAACGAAAGACGCCAGATGTTTTCTAAAAGCAAAACGAAAGAACGCCAGATGTTTCTAAAGCAAAACGAAAAGACGCCAGCTGATTAACGAAAGACGCCAGATGTTTTCTAAAGCAATGGTTTTCTAAACAATGAACAATCACAGCCTACATGTAAAATAAAAGTGAGCTGCAAGTCGTCATAACACTCATCGAACCTTTAGTATAAACGCGCCCGATCTCACGTCGGTGATGATGTACTGGGCAGAATTCACGGAAGATTCACGGTTTACCGATGAACCTCCGCAGCTTCGCCCATTCATCATCATTCACTCCGTGGATATGCTGTGATTTTTTGTTTCATTAATGTCTTCTCCTCCTCTCCGCTTGTCTTCCTCTCATACTCCTCCTTCCTCCAATGCGTTGCTAGGCGACGCATGCTGACGTCATCGCTTTACGGAGTTTCGCCGCGAACGCCAACAGACAATGCTCGAGCTTAAAAGCTCAGCTGTTAATAAAAACCCGCCCAGGAAGTGATTTCATCTGTGTTCTGATAGCGCTACGGGGTGGCCACGCATATTCACAGGTGATTTTGCGCAGCTGGTTTGTGCAATCAAAATCAGATGGTGCCACCGACACGGTGGCCTTAGAGTCCCTCGAATGTGGCCTTTGGCAGCGCTGCGCAGTATGTCTTCATCCGCGTTGCGTCGTCTGCTCGGCGTTCCCACAGCGTCTGCGCGTCCGCGGTTGGCGACTCAAAGCGATCAGGTGGCGCCACTTGGAAAACATGATACATTGCATTGAAGTGGGTTCATTAATTGTGTATAACAAAAAAAACGAGCTCTTAAAATTTCGACTTCTTTCCTTCATTCATAGCGAGCGTCTCGTTCTGGCAGACTTGATGCTTTCAGGTAGTATGCGAGGGATTAATGGTCAGCTGCCAGGTCGTAATAAGTTGACGTGCTACGGGACGACAACAGGCAGAAACAATTGGCCGCGTATCTGCGTGCTTCGCTGCAAATGTCGTCTAAAGACGATAAAAGAGGCGCTGCGTGAGATATGGACGCCATCTGGCATACGTTGGGAAACATGAGTGCTGTGTTGCGGGCTGGTAGTCCCTGCGCAGCAGCAGGCGAAGACCGGCGGTGACCAACGCAACCGGTGGGGACGCGAGCCAGCTCAAACACGCGGTTTGGCGCGAAGCGCCGAAGCAGAAGAAACGGCCGCACTCAACGAGTACTTTCCACGCACTCTTTTATTTACACGTCGCCTGGGTAAAACAGGAATGCCAGAGCGGAGCACCATAGCATTCGTAGAGTGCAATTCAGAACCGAAACCGAAACACAAGAATCAGCTCGTGCAGAGGGCATAGAGGAAGGCAAGTTTCAGCGCAGTCGCATTCTCAGCGCAGCTTAAGAATCTGGGGTCTTTACAATTACATATGTATGCATTTTCTATTAAAGGAACACACCACCTAATAGTTACCTAGTGATGTTGCGCCTCAGATATGCGTAATGTTTGCTTTTTGATCGACAATGTACACAAGTATAAACCTAGTCAGCTGCTCAAGATGGCTGGCCCTTGGGCAAGTGGTTCAACTTTGGCCGAGTGGCTGAATCGAGTGACGTGCCGACACACAGAAAGACAGGCCAAAATTTCTCCGGGGTGACGTGCCGATCTTGTTGACGTCCCTGCGTGTTCCACGTCAGGGGCGTCTTCACCATCAAGCCATGACGCCTTCAACGTCATGGAGTCTTTCGAAGGCCGAAGTCTTCGACGTCGTGGTTCCTGCGGGAACTAGTCTGGAGACCGTCGTTGACGCGACGGCCTCAATAGTTGGTCTGTCAGAAGTACACTGTGTTCAGCATATGGGAGGCATGAACTTTAAAGTCACCGTCAAGAGCATGGCTTCCATGACTCTAATCGTCGACGCTGGCTACCTGACCATCGGTGGCGAGCGCATTCCCGTCGTTCCTGTTGGCCCGCAGGTAACTAACGTCGCCTGCTTATTCCTACCGTCCTTCGTCCCCAACGAAGTCCTCGTCCAGGCTTTGACCCCATACGGCAAGGTGTTATCTGTAAACGCTGGCTTCATGAGTGCACGACGCGGAGTCCTCACAGGCACGCGTTTTGTTCGGATGGAAATGAGCACCACGCATCCCGTCCCCAACTACCTCAGAATTTCCGGCCATCGAGTCACGTTCGACTAACGTGGTCTGCAGCGTGTTTGCCGTCGGTGTGGCTCCAGTGGCCATTATCGTGCACAGTGCACAGCATCGTTTTGTAGTCGCTGTGGTGTCCATGGGCACGAAGGCGAAGGGTGCGACCGCCCCTGCCGACGTTGTGGAGATGGTCACCCGACTACCGTCTGTCCAGTGCGGCATTCATATTCGGATGCTGCTGCGGGGACCTTTCCGCCTCTACCGACCGTGTCACCTGCGGTAATGCCTGAGCGAGAAACCGGAGCTGCAGAAGAAATCAAGAATGCACCTCCGGAACCTACGTTAAAAGGAAACAAAGAAGTGTACACCTTGGCCAATCACGATGCGCCATGTCCGCCAGCCTCGCCGGCAAGAAAAGACACCATGGTTGACATTGCGCCCATTCCAGACAAGCAAGACGTTTCATGTTTGGTTGCGTCTCCTGCCGAGAAGCAAGCGCATGGAGGGACCGACGCGCCGGCCGCATCCTTAGCTGAATGTGCCGTAGTCTCCGACGCTTTGCAGTGTACGGACGCTGGCGTTTCGTCCAGCGCAGCGTTTGAACCGAATGAACTAAACACATTGGTTCCTTCAGAAAGCCAGGCTCGCGACTTCCTTGAACAAGTTGCAAGACGCCATGGCAACTCTTTACTGACTCGCCTCGACAAGCAGCTAGTGGTCAAGGTCGTTGGTGGAGACAACATTGACTCTGCAGCCCTACCGCTACCTGAATCGTCTGAAAGCAGCTTCAGCCTCGGAGTGGACAGTAGCATTGAGCTCTCGCCTAGCCTAGACGAACGTGATGTGGAGATGCTTGCCCCGCGAGAAGTTAAGCGTGCGCATACGAGTGGCACCAGCTCGGACGGCGCCCAGGATAGCCGCTCCGAGTCTCAGCAGCCGAGAAACCTCGACCCTCTTCTAGAGGGCCGAAGTGTGTTGTGTAGCGTGAGGACTGCATGTCCCCCGGACCCAGGGGTGCCGAATTGAAGAACACGACCAGGTCAGTGAGGTCACTCATAAGTATTTCAATATGGCTGACACCCTAAAAATAATTTCTTTAAACGTTCAAGGGTTCCGTAATCCTGTAAAACAAGCCGAGGTTATCAGCGTAGCTCGCGCAGAACATTGTGATGTTCTGTGTTTACAAGAAACAAATTTTTTTACCATTGGCCACGTTCGTGCGTTCAAGCGCTTATTCAACTTGGACTGTTACTTTTCTTTCGCGACATCTCGCTTCAGTGGAGTTGGAATCATTATCTTTAACCGAACTCTTCTGCGAGATCACCACGTTTTCTATGATGGGCTAAGTCGGGTACTGGCTTTCGACTGCGTCCTATCGTCGTTCAGGCTACGCATTCTGTCTATTTATGGGCCAGCCCAAGCAGTCAAGTCTAATGATTTTTTCCGTGACCTGGACGTGTATTTTCTTGACGGTCGGCATGTAATACTCACCGGAGATTTTAACTGCGTCTTAGATACGAGAGCTGATATCCAGGGTCCGGCATGGGGTCTACCTGACTGGAACGCGCGCGAGCTGCGTCGCCTTGTCCAGCACTTCTCTTTGATAGATACGCACAGACTAGTACATGGATCCCAATATGCCTGGACTTGGCGGCGTGGCTCATCGTCTAGTAGGTTGGATCGCTTCTACGTGTCAAGTGCGCTAGCTTCTTACGTGTCGCGATCCGATGTGATACCATTGCCGTCATCCCCTGTTTATGTCTCCGATCATCGACCAGTAACGCTCGAGGCTTGCTTTCTTTTTACTTCGTCAGTGAGACCATGGCGCCTTGACATTCGCGTTCTGCATGACACGCGTTCGCGCTCCAGTTTATCTAGAGTCTTGTGCGCCTCCCTTTTTGGATCCGGTCCAGACTCGTGGGACGCGCTCAAGGTGCAGTGGCGTCTACACTGCTCAGTTGAAGGGCGTGCTTTGAGACGGCGGATGTCGGAGGAACTAGCAGACACAGACACAAAGCTACGCATTGCTCTTCGGGTCGACCGACTAACTCCTTTGATGCGCGCATGGCAGAGAGATCTAAGGGGGTGTTTCCAACGCCTTATTGCAGCATCGTCATTGTCGGCGGCTGCCTGGCATTGCAGACGTAATCCATGTGCTCACCCCGAAGTACTGCGCTTTGCGAGAAGCTCGCTCCTTAGACAGTCAAGTCCGCTGATTACCCAAGCCGCCAGAGCCCTTCCCGTTGTGTTGCCACCTGCGCGTGATCGATCACTTTTCTTAACACATTTCGAAAACATGGCTCGAACGGCTATGTCAACGCATCATGCTACCGCTGAGACATTCACAATGCTTAGTGGTCTGCCTCAGGTTCCACCAGATGTAGCTGCACAACTTATTGCAAGTCCATCAGCTGATGAGGTGAAAGAAGCATTGTCTTCTTTGAAGCGTGGTTCGGCTCCTGGGCCGGACGGGTTGCCCGTTGAGTTTTATTTAACCTTTTGGGATGACATTGGTTCCACTTTCACCTCTGTTATTTGCCGTTGTTTTGAGCACTTTGATTTCCCGGATAGCTTTCACGATGGCCGCATTGTGTTGATACCTAAACATGACCCATCCTCAGTTCGCCCGGAGGATTGGAGACCAATTACGCTTCTCAACGTCGATTACAAAACTTTTGCAGCAGTTGTCACTCGGCGCTTGAGAAGCCTGATGCCTTCCTTAATAGGACATCATCAGGCGTGCTCGATCCCTGGACGAGAAATTCATAGTCTCTCCTTTGTTACGCGTGACATCATCGCGTATACAATAGCGAGATCAGCACGTGGGCTCTTGGTTTCACTTGATCAAGAAAAGGCATTCGATCGCCTTGAACATAGCTACATATTTAGCGTTATGGAGGCGTTTGGCTTCCCGCAAAACTTTGTTGAGCTTCTCAGAAACGCATACAGAAACATACACAGCACGTTGTTTCTTGATGGTTGTGAAAGTGCGCCATTTCCTGTTACCCGCGGAGTTCGCCAAGGGTGTCCTCTATCTCCAGTACTTTTTGTGCTTAGTCTCGAACCGTTCCTGCGCTCACTACTTAACGATCCATACATTCGAGGCCTCCCACTACCTGGAAGTAATACTGTGAAGGTGACAGCTTTCGCCGATGTCATCCCATTGTATCTGAAGAACGAGGACAGCCTATCCCGTAGCCTAAGGCTTTTCCCTGAATATGGGAATATTTCCGGTGCTGCGTTAAATTTTTCAAAATGTCGATATTTGTGTATTGGTTCCCCAGACATCTGCCTGAGTCCCTTCTTCCGCCTTCAAAAAAGCGGCTGTCTGCGTATTCTGGGGGTTGATTATACCTGCTACGGCATATCATCCTCTGTGTGGGTTTCAGTACTCGAAGATGTAAGACGACGCGTCCGGGAAGCGCAAGAGTACGATTTACCGCTGTTGGAAAGACGGTACTTAGCACAGACATTATTTTGCGGCCGTGCATGGTACATTTCTCATGTTGTGCAGCCCCCCCTGCGAATAACTAGGTCGTTGCAATCCCTTCTTGGCTCGTTTTTCTGGTCAGGTGGAACTGAGCTGGTTTGCCGTGCTGCGCTTGGGCAACCACGCAACAGAGGTGGATTCGCGTTCCCATCTGTGTCTGTTCGCTGTCGGCTGCTTGCTCTGCGATTCTTGCTTCGCTTGCTAAACGGTGACCAGTGTCCAGCGCGTGATCTTGCCTGCTGTTACTTAGGCACAAAGTTACGCTATTTGTTACCGGGAGCACGGCTTAACTCCGCGCCGCAAGTACTTAACGTGCCTGCATTTTACTCCACGGCAGTAGCATTTTATCGGCATGCACAGCAGGTTTGCCCTGATGTGGACATTCTAGAACACCGGGTTGTAGATACAACGGCAGCCCTGCTGCTCCCTCTGGTTCCTCCAGCCCGTCTAGCACGTTCGAGTCGTGTCTCGTGGAGCGCGATAACGGCATCCTTTCTCCCTGGTCATCTCCGTGACTTCATGTGGCGTCTGGGATGGAGAGTACTCCCAACACGAGACAGGCTGGACAGGTGGGGCATGGTCCCATCTTCTACATGTCCTAACTGTCTGCTACAAGAGTCCAACCAGCATGTGCTGCAGCAGTGTGTAATTGCAAGGGTATTTTGGCGAGCCGTTAACACTGGTTTCCGTGGCCTAGGAGTTAATCGTTTCGTCACATCTGGCCGCTGCTCGCGTAGTCGCTTTGCACGCCTTCTAATTGCTGCGGGGGCTTTTTGTTTGTGGCGTAACAGGTGTGAGGCTGTTGCAGCGGGTCACCGTCGCCGAACTCTGTTTCCAATTCTGGAACGGTTGTACTCCGAACTCATGTCCTTTTTGTCGGAGGAATTGTTCTTCCTTGGGGAAGAGGAATTCCTACGGCAGTGGTCATGCCGTTTCCTGTCGGTGGTTGATGGGCGTGTGCGGCTGGTTTTCAATCTAGCCTGGTACTTGTAGCCAGGTCATCAGACAGAGCTTGATGAATGTATATAACATGTATTTATTTATTATTTCTGTGTGTGCATGTTCCCGTATCCGCGTGGGTTCTTGTATATATACATTTCATGCTAACATTATTCAATCTGTACATTGCCTACACCATAACATCTGTTGTACATATGTGCTTGTATGTTCACGAAGTCATGTATATTATGTGAAAATAAGATTGTTGTAAGTGTATGTTAGCCCACAGTAGCATGTGTTGAAGACGTCCTGTAGACTTGGACTTCTGTGTAAAAATGTTTCATGTATAGCGCTTAGACATTTGTATATGTTACTGTCTTTGATTACGACGTTGTACCCAACTGTTAGTAGCGTCCTGTGGTGAAATAAACTTTTTCTAAACAGTATCCCAAGAAAGGCTATCGTCTTTAAAAGTGTTCCACACTCGTCATCATAGCTACTGGCGGCGCTGACGACGCTCCCACGTATAAATACACATATATACCCCATAAAATGGACGGGGGGAATGGCTGCCGCGGTAGCTCAGTTGGTAGAGCACCGGACGCGTTATGCAAAGGTCGCAGGTTCGGTCCCCTCCCGCGGCAAGCTATCTTTTCGTCCACTTTTCTTTCATGACATTTGCATTGCATTTACTACTAATAACGTCCCCTACACTTTCCTT
Source organism: Rhipicephalus sanguineus (assembly GCF_013339695.2). NCBI lineage: Eukaryota > Metazoa > Arthropoda > Arachnida > Ixodida > Ixodidae > Rhipicephalus > Rhipicephalus sanguineus. The sequence goes on along the minus strand of NC_051183.1, from coordinate 134,839,665 downwards.
GGCATTATTGTCTGTTAGTTCTCATTAATATTGTGTGTAAAAAAGCATAAAGGAGCCCTTAAAAGTTCCACTTCTTTCCTTTACTGGAAGGAAACATACTACAACCTCTTGGACAGGCGCTTTTTTGCACACTTGAGCAATAATTCCTCGCATACTACCTCAAGGTCAGCTGCCAGCTTGGAAAATATCTTGTGCTACGTGTCGCATACAGGCAGAAAAAGAGTGTTACACATTAGCCACCACGGCTGCGATCGGGGCTGACTAACACTCCCACGTTTAAGCGTACATATATAACCAATAATGTGGACGGGGGGATGGCCGCCGCGGTAGCTCAGTTGGTAGAGCATGGGACGCGTTATTCGAAGGTCGCCGGTTCGGTCCCTGCCAGCGGCAAGTTATCTTTTCGTCAACTTTTCTTTGTTCAACATTTACCTTACATTTACTACTAGTAACATCCCCTATACGTTCCTTGGCATTATTGTCTGTAAGTGCTCAATAATATTTCGCATATACATGTAATTCACATCTGAGGTTTACATCTCGTGCACCGCAACATTAAAATTTATGTAAACTAGGATGAGCTGAGGTCGACCGAACGTTAGATAATATATTTTACGAATATCGTTAATAAAATTACGTAACTTGCGGCGTAGGTGCCCGAATTACCTGGACAACTTACGCATATATACATGCGGTCTGTGTTCGTCACGACAGAACGGTAGTTAGATTAACAACTAGCACATTTATTTCGAAGATCTTGCAAAATATCAGTGGAATTTATGTGTTAAAATGTAGCAGTTTACTATGCTTGCGTCTTAGTATGCTTGTGCAGTAGTCATTTTCTGGTAAGGAAACTGTTTGTATTCTTGTCGTAACTATGGGTTCACAATTTGTTCCATTACATAGAAGATTGTTGCAGTGTCCGTTCGGAGCAGCTTCCAGGAAGCATCGCTGGCCCCGGTAGGAAAAGTCGTCAAAAGGTGGCTCATTGGCGCAAGCGACAGGGAAGGTGGTCGTAACAGCAGGCGACAGAAACGGAAGACGACATCAGTGTAGAGTCACCTGGATACCACGCGTGGTACCTCGACCGAGAGACGTTAGTCTTGACTAATGTCGTTTAAAAATAATTGTGATCTCTAAAGTTATACTTGTATGCGTCTGATTTTTTTAATGATCAAAACGATTGAGTGGGTGGGTGCCCATACCTCACAGAGTGTCAGCAGTAGTTGTATTTGCCAATTTTAGGGCCCCGATGTGTACACTCAAGTACAATTGGGCTTAATTCTCTTTAACAATGCAAACATGCGTATTTGTGCAAAATTATTTCGTTCTGATCACTTCTCGTCATTCAAAGCAATAATTCAGCGAAAATGTTTTCAATTCTATTTGTTTCGGAGAAGCATTGCGTAATGAAAAAGCCAAAGTGGATTGAATATTGCTTATGTTCAAAAGAACAGACCCTCTCTGCGGAATAAATAATATATACTTGCGTAAATTAAATTCAGAATATTTAACGGTGAATAACGGTAAAAAAAGCATTGGCCGTGCTTCTGCCATCGTTGGCAAGTGCTCGGGCCACGTGCGGCCCGAGGCAGGCACGGCCGAGTCCGCGACGTCAACCCGACGCCGTTGGCCGACCAGTTGCCGATGGTTGGCAAACTGCCCGGCCACTTGCAAAAAATGACATCGGCGTGAACGAAATTGCAGACATCGCTCCGGCCATTTTTTGAACGGCCACGGGCGTCGGGCCTTCGTTATGCCGAGCACAATGTGTCCCTTGGGTAGGCCATTCGTAACTCCGCAGACAGCGACCCTTTCAAAAGGCAATCCTAGCAGGCATGTACCACATCAATTGGGCAAACCTCACTACTCACCACTGGCCCACTAATCAAGGTATACCAATGAATAATTCATTAAAAGAATAAATTTGTTAATTAATATATAAATGGATTGATGGTCAAATAAATAAGTAAATTTCGTCTTACGGGTTCCACCTCAAAAGCAGGGTTTGCGGCGAAATCGAATCCTACCATTCTGCAAGGCAGTCAAACATTCTAATTATCGCCACGCCAGTGCTGCAGGATACTTAGGACAAACACCAAATGGCGCCGTCGAATCAGGCAAGGACTCAGGTTAAAGATTTATTACTGCGTGGCAGAAGCGTAGAGTCGCTCCACGTGTTGCACCAAGTGATTTGCGCAAAGGCTGGGCGGGTTGTTCATGGTGGAATCCTGCCCTCCCCATTACAAAGCGCTCATCCATAATTCATTATCAATGTCAGCTAAAGAGTCCACAATGTGTGCCGCTACGTGGGGGCGCGTATTGCTTCACATTCGAGTAGCGGGAGCTTCATCAACTGTAATTCCAGTAGGCACGCTAGGACAATTCACACCGGCCAACTAATTCATGGAGTAACATGCATAAGTGCAGAGAAATGTGGGTAGGCTCGCACAGGCCAATAACGTCACACTCAGACCAGCTGCGGCGTTGGCGGCAGTGCAAGGTGGCGGCGGGGAGACGAGCAATGGAGCGTCCACGCCTTGCGGATCGCGCATCGTTACTGACGTCCAGCTTTATTGTAAGCCAAACGTGGACGGCATTAGCAATTTTAAATGGGGTAATTTTTGACACTTTGTCCAACGAGAACGTATGAAACGGTCCTTTAGTGCATTAGCGTTCTGTCCGATGAATTGAGCGAAATGCACTACATATCGAGCATAGGCAAGCACGCTTACTCATGTGTAAGTTCACTGATGTTCTTTTGGAAGGCGAGTTTCAGTATAAATATTCACGAGTATGCGGCAAGACAGGAGTATAAGAACATAAATGAGTACTTGAGTCCGAGAAGCTGTGATTATGAGAGTGAGTGAACTTCTATGTGCGTATGTGTGTGATAGTGAGACGTGAGTACTAAGAACATGAGCGAGTACTGTTGCGTCTCAACTGTCTTTCTCCGGAAATTCTATGACCACTGCGAATTCCGCGGGTCACAATGTGATTGCACGTTGATGTTTGCGCGTGTTGGGGCCAGTGTATATTGTATTGTGCAATATGCACGCAGCGACGTAATTCTCCTCATCGCATGTCACTGCCAATCATCGATCATTAGCATGCATCGAGCAAGACGTCCAGATGAAAACGCTTACGCTCATCGCGGTGCACTAGGACACAACCGAAATTGCCCAGTGCAAACCGCATGGCAAGACTGTATGGTGAAGCTCCCCAAGAAACAAAACACTAATACACATCTAGACAAGAAAGGCGCGAAGTACATTAGAAGTTTATTTGATATGTTATGTCGACATACGCAGTTTGTAAACCTTCTGTAGGCGAGCTAGCACCACGCTATTTACGTCTACAAGACTTGTTGCGAGAATTCTAAATACTTCTAGCAAGAACTTTTCACTTTTTTGGATATTTAATTTTAATGACTCTTTCAATTTTAGCAGCGCGTACGAGTTATGTTTGGATCATTCGTAAAACAAAACGTCATCCAAGCATTTACATAATGATAGCGCCGCTCGTGTGAATGCATATCCCAGGATAGACGTTGGCAGAGGGTAGGAGAGGAGGGGGAGGGTGCGCCCCTTATTCACCTGAAGGGGGCGCCACGTCTGCCTCGTACCTTTACGCATTCGGAACTTTCACGTCATTTCTCAATGCGGTGGGTTACACGCTCATGCACGGTTGTCACGATAACGCAGCCCGAGTACCGCTGATGTTGCATTCCAAGAAGTGGTTACTCCTGACCTTTACACATCGAAAGCCGGGGACCAAAGGCAGGTCATTGTGAGAAACACGTCAATGCTTCATGTCCATGTTGGTATTCTTTGTGAAGCTTGTTTTTATTCGGACTCGAGGAATGACGTGGTGGGGTGGGCGGGAGGGGGGAGAGTTGCGGCAAGACTTCATCCCCCCCCCCCGAACAGACGAACAGAGAACTCTGCGTACACGTATGCAACCCAGGCGTATACTGCGCAGGGAACGCGCGCGAAGGAAACGTGCCACCGTGATCAACACTCCAGTGACATGGTAAACGCAATCCGGAATTCCGGTAGTACGGTTACGTTGGAACGTAATACGGACGAGCTAAAAACCTATTGGCGGCGGGGAACCCTGTAAGACCTGTGCTACCGACCCGATTGCATTTCCGCCGTAATCCCTACCTAAGAACGGAAGGGTTCTGTGCAGGGAATTCCGTGTAGTGAATGTCCCGAGCAGGGAATTTTCCCTTTTTTAGAGAACGTTCGACTGTCATTTTGTATGAAAGGAAAAAAAGGGAATCTTCACGATATTACAGGGAATTTCAGGGCCGGAGAAATTTCTCTATCATATCCAAAGCATAGGGGTTACGAGGTTCTGTCGGATTCTCCAATCGTTTCTGGCGCATGTAGCGAGCAAAATCATTGCCTTTGAGATTCGTTCCTTTTATTTATATACAGCGTATTTATATACAGCGGGGCTAGATTGCAGACCCACATATGCAGCGTGGAGAGTTGGGTGAGCTGGTACAAGTTCATTCTGGTCGAAACTGCGCAATGGGACGGGACACGAAGAAAGGCAAGGCAAACGAGCGCAGACTAACAATCGTATTTATTGCACGATGAAACCAGCCTTTTTAACAGCCTCAGCCCATATGACGCGTCCCCCTAGGGGCTTCAATTGGAATTTAGGTCGGATCATGTCTGTTGGTGCTACCAGCCGAGGGATCGAAAACCGCTGCTTATTTATGCGTCCAGCCACTCTAAGGTGATTAAAATGAGGATCGCTTTCAGTTCTTTGAGAGCAGTGCTCGAAATATCCTGCGTCCACAAGATGACGCAAAGCTTCGAAAAGCAAGTGGAAAGGCTAAGGAACGCTTGGTATCCCAGCCACCTGATGGACGCACTTTGCAGCAAGGTCGCCCGCGTGGTAAAAGAAAAAGGCATGGGACAGAATGCTAACGGAAAGCCGAAAGAGATGGACAAGTTCGCCGTTGTTCCGTATGTTCACGGCCTTTCCGACGGTTTGAAAAAGATCGGGAATAAATATGGGGTCAACTTAAATTTTTGCGCGCCTGCTAAACTTTGCAAAGTCTGCAACATGGCTAGTAAGAGGAAGGAAGATACGAGTGAGTCGCGTCAAAGTGAGTGCGTAATTCATCACACAAATAAGTATGTAACTTGCGAGGTCGGTGTGGTGTACCAGGTACCATTAACATGCGGGAAATCGTATATAGGGGAGCGCGCGAGATGCATTAACATGCGAGTAAGGAAGAACGGCAGACAAAGAACATCACGAATGAATAGCTCACGGAATCCGGACCGAACTAAGGAAGAACGAGAGATCACTGTCTAACGCCGCAGCTTTGCATTTACCAGCGCACTGCCGGCAGTGCGGGTGCGAGGCAGTTTTCGAAGACGCGACAGTTCTGTGGAAAGAAAGGAAGTTCATAGACCGCAGAATTATCGAGGCGTTCCATATCAGGAGGAAAGGGGAGGGATGCATCAGCCACCCGTCGATTATTCCTACTGACAAAGGGTACGCATATCTCTGTTGCACGTGCACGTAATCACCTCAGTCTACGTTGGTTGTTTCCATGTGCGCGCAATCTTTCTCTTGCCCTGCGTTTTTCATGTTTTTTTCATGTTTGTCATGGTTTTATAGCCTGTCACGTGTCTTTATGATAGCTTTTCAGCTGTTTCATTGATAACTCCTTAACGTGCTTATTTTCATGGCTTTTAGCGGTTCCTGTGTTAGCCCCTAGGGGGACGCGTCATATGGGCTGTGGCTGGTAAAAGGCTGGTTTCATCATTGAATAAACTCAGTTGTTAGTCTGCACTCGTTTGTGTTGTCTTTCTTCGTGTCCCGTCCCGTTGCGCAGTTTCGACCAGAATGAACCGCATATGCACAATGTATTTGTAGCACGTGAGCTCTGAGATCGTAGCACACGCTCTGGAAATCATTATTTTGTTCGTCATAAAGTGGCAACAATGTGGGCGAAACAAAAGTAGAGCAAAAAAATGCAGTGGTTTAACTCTATCTCGGCTATGCCAGGATATACGTAGCGTTAGGAAAGGTTCAGCTGATTATATATAGCTTTCCACATTGTCTAGGGTTAGCTTGATTGTCATTCTTACTGCTGCTCCAATGACACACACACAGTATACGTATCATGTGGCACATGCATATTTATTTTTGCTTAACGTCAGGTTGCTTCTCTATTGTCACAAGGAGGGCTCGGTGGTCAGTGAAGTAACACGCTGCCGTCTATATGGCCCCAACAGAGTAACCGCTAATTGCCAGGCAACTACTTCGGGATCCGATGAGATAAGCTTCTCGGCTCTTCTGCGCCGTCGAGCAGCATTTGCGCTCTCCTTCTCAATGGCATTACCCAAGTGCAAACGCCAGGAGTCGCTATCAAGCAGCCCCGGCGCTGTGTCAGACGGCGACTGCACAGCGAAGGCGAATAGCTGCGCGCGCGTTGGCGCCACTGAGTCTACGACGTCACTCCTCTCGAATGCGGTGCAGACAGGCCGCGGCGAGCCGCGCGCGCCGGTGTCGGAGAGCGCGCGAGATGCCAGCTCTGGTGACCCAGCTGTGTGACATCATTGATCCTCGCGCATGCGCAGCACGGCTCATGACGCTCCACGCGAAACCGGCTCCGGCTAGGCAAGTGTCGCAAACGCTACAAAAAAGCAGAAATATTTTGTTGCACGTGTTGGCCGCGTCGGCTGTTTTGTCAGCAGTCATGGACTCCAATGACAGCACAAATGACGGCGCCGGAACAGCAGATCTTAAATGGCCAAAACAAACGGGAAGAAAATTCGTTGAGCTGTTTCGATTGGAGTGACTCAGCGTGCCGGAACTTAAAGGATGGCTTGTAGAGCACTCGACTACAGAAGTGAAGTGCGAAGCCTCCGGCGTGATATTTAAATGCTGTAAGAGTGATCATCTAAAACATGGTAAAACCGCGAGACACCAGACGGCTATGAGATGGATCACCGAAACGCTGTTGATAAGGAGTACGTTTGAGAAAGCCCACACTGAAAATAACCCGGTAAAAACGGCGGAAATCAAACTGACAGTGATCTTCGCCTCAGGAAACGCCACATATTTGAAGTGGTTGGTAACCTTGTGCCGCTGTTGAAAGAAATTTCTCAATCCAAAGTGTTAGCTCTCGAGGCATTGCGTCGAAAAAAATGTACTAAAATTGTTAAGAACATTTTCGCAACTGTTGAGACTGAGGAATCAGTTCAAGCGTTGCGAAAAACAGAGTTTTCCATTTTAATCTGTGAAACCACCGATATGAGCAGCCGGAACAACTGTGTGTCTTTGTGTGGCTAGTAGACAAGACTTCGGGACAAGTGAAGAAAGATTTGTCGCAACTTGTTCAAGGTAATACTGCCGACGGAACAGCTCAAAGTGTGTTGTCAGCCCTCCAAGGGTGCTTGGAAACGAGATGCATTCGACTAAAATATGCAATAGGGATTGCATCAGATAACGCGAGCTGTATGGTGGGAAAGCATAACTCTGTAATTACCCGCCTGATAGAAGTCCATAAACATGTGGTCGTTATTCGATGCATATGCCACTCAGCGCATCTTGGTGCAAGTGTTGCTGCTGCATGCCTACCTACCGAGCACACTGAAAGAGATGCTGCACAGCATATGAATCTACGTTTCTGGACTGAACAACACCATGGCACTCACTAAAAATAATAAAAGTTTTCGTTTTATTCAGCGGTCATGTCTACACAAAGGCGGGCGTACGGCATTTCATCCGCACCACAGCCCTAATCATTATATATATATATACATATATATATATATATATATATATATATATATATATATATATATATATATATATATATATATATATATATAGCCCTTGTGCACAGAATATATATATATATAGCCCTTGTGCACAGAATTAATTATGCTCTCAATGGGAATTCATCGCGGCGCAGGACGGAACATCACTGACTGGCGAGAGAGACAACCAATACAACGGCCAGTTTAGATCAAGCATCTCGCAACCGAAGGTGCGTCTGTGTGTCAGGCGAAAGCCTTAGATGCCTCATAAGAAGCGAAAATTGACCGTCGACCGTCAGTGCAGAAAGCTTTCGGAGGGCGGTGCGGGAGGATCCATACATTGACTGAAGAAAAGGAAGAAGATGGCTTTCGCCTTCGAGTCGTCTATGGTGAATATGAACGCATGACGATCGTTGTTGCCTGCATCAGCTGAAGTGTCGCGCTGCTAAGCGAACAGTTATGACGGAGTATTGCGCCATGGGATAGATAGATAGATAGATAGATAGATAGATAGATAGATAGATAGATAGATAGATAGATAGATAGATAGATAGATAGATAGATAGATAGATAGATAGATAGATAGATAGATAGATAGATAGATAGATAGATAGATAGATAGATAGATTCGAAACGCGCCATAAAGAAATCTCGAGGGAACGAAATTCTCACCGCAACGAAATATTTTCGGAGCACCGGTGAACGCCCATAGGAGTCAATGCATTTCGTAACTCGGGACTACGAAAGATATTCATACCGCAGTCTCTCATTAACGAAATTTTTGAAACACGAGTGCGCAATAATCTACTCTCGCAACATTAACTACATTGGAAAACTGCTGAAATGCATTAGTGCTACACTTAAATTGTCCAAAACTATCGCTGCAGCGCACTTGAGAAGCAGCCGCCATCATTGTTTACAAAATAACATAAAGCTGGCGACAATGATGATGATGATGGCTTGCCGAAACACCTGCTCGTTATCGCGGACAACGTAGCCAAATCCACATTCTTCGTGGAGTTTCGTTCGTTGGCTTGGCGCTGTGTTTGGCTTTGTCGGCTTTCCGCGCACATGATCGCGTGTGAAGAATTCGGCGTTGCGTGCAGCTCGCTGTCCATGATTCTGCGCTGATCCACGCTGATCCAGTGGAGCCAGAAGACAGGCGTCATCAATGCGCCTTTAGGCGCACTTGAGGACGGCACTGGCGACAGCGCAGCGCCGCCGTCACTGACCAATGCATGGGGTGAACTTTGTGCCGTGGCAAATGAGATTTCCGATCGAGAGGCATGAAATTGCTGCATGGTAAGGCCCGCCAAAGCAAACTTCCTGACTTTTGGAAAGAAAATGTGTTTTTTGTAAATTCGATGTCTTTTCTGCCGCATTTTCGCGCCAACGAAATTCCCGCAAGAGCGAAATTCTGTGCTTTCCCCGCCGCTTTCGTTATTGCGGGTTTCAAATGTAGATGCGCGCACTGCGTCAATGCTCAGCCTACGGAAAAACATTCTTGAATGAAACAAGAAGAATCACCTTTCATCGTGCTGCAAGAGTCCGCAAGTCAACGACATTGAAGAAAATCGTGAAGAATGCTCCGATGTCATTCACGTCAGCATCCGCGGAATAACCGCAAATCCTGGAAAAGACTGGATAGCGTGTGGTGCCATATCTGGTCTTCAAATGAATTTCCAAGTCGATACAGGTTCTCAGGTCTGCTTGATCCCTCTCAGCATTTTTCGGCGCACGTCGAACCCAACCGCTTATACAGGAGGGCTGCAGTACGGTCTGGCTACAAGGGGTCGTAGATCAAGCACCTGGGTGTCCCCAAGAAAGCACATCAGATAAACGGCACAACGACAGACACTTTTTTCTTTATCGTCAAGAAGGGACGCCAAGCGCTCATTGGCTTGAATGCATGTATCGACTGCGCCATCGTCACCGCGAACATCGACTAAGTCAGACGAAGTGGAAACAGGCTCTGACGAGAAATTTGTACATCTCTTTCATTGAACAAGCTGCGTACAAAAAAGTAAAAGATTGTTGTCTGGCCAGATGATGCTATTCTAAATATGCAACCTGCTCGTAGGGTACCTGTAGCACTGAAGAAACCACTGCCCGACGAACTGGCACGCATGGCGAAGCCGTCCATCATCGCCAAAGTAGAAGAACCTAGCCAATGGGTTAGTCCCTTAGACCAGGTACGAAAAATTATGGCTCTCTATGGGTGGTGCATGGATCCAAAAGAAGTAAGCAAAAATATATTGCATGAGGACTACTGGATGCCTATCCCCGAGGACATAGAAAGTGAGATGGCAGGTGCTCGATCCTTTTTCGCAGCTTGGTACCAACTCTAGTTTTCATAAGATTTTCATCATTGGCGAAGCTACATCGCGGATCTGCATGTTCACCAATGCTTTTGGACGCTATCGGTTCTTATGACTATCTTTCGGTATGTATTCTGCCACTGAGGTATTTCAAAAAAAACTGACGACGGTCTTTGAAGGCGTCCCAGGGGTACGCTTTTACGTCGTCTACGCATTGATTGATTGACAAAGCATAGCACGAGGAACGTATGCGTACCGTGCTTAAAAGGGCAGGAGATGCAGGACTCACATTTAATCCTGAAAAATGCATGTTTCCTAAAATCGAGATAACCTTTTTAGGTACACAATCAGTGAAGGCGGCGTGCGCCCAAGTCCCGAATCGGTTGAACGCGTCCGAGCTATGCTCGCGCTGAAAAACAATTCCATTGAGAAGAATGCTGGTTGTCGCTAGCTATTTTCGAATGTATGTACATAGACTCAGCGACAAAATGGCGCTGCCACAAATTATTGTTAAGGAGGAGAAGGAGGATACAACGTTTTTTAAAAGAATGTTCGGGGGTTTGGAGCTGGCCGCTTGTCTGCAGCGACCTCTTCTTCCCCTGTAATGACGGCTTTATGCAGATCTTTGTTGTGGGACCCTATCAGAGGTCTCCCATGTTGCTTCTCAGGGAGCTGGCAGAAGCTGTCTGGGTGGGGGAAGGGCTTTTTATTCCCAGAGGGTGTGACATTGCTTTGCTATATCATGTTTATGAAACTTTTTGCATATTGCATCAACCTCTCCGTCTGTGAAGAGCGCTAAACGGTGAGGAGTGGTTAGGGTATTTGCTTGTGTTCGGCGGAGGACAGTGGCCTCCGCTCTCGTAAGGTTGCTGTGCGGTATGGGTTACAATCGCCTGTCATCTTTGTACATATACGTAAGGTCGTTGTAGGAAGTCACTGCTTCTGCCGTCGGTGGGTCCGCTTCCAAGCAAAGCGCGACCCGGTTTGCTAACCCTCATGTCACATCATGTGCTTCCCCGTGTGGGAATCGCGAGCACCATTGGACGATACTAACACGTGCGGCGCAGTGGGTGTGCGCGCGGCCCACATATGGGCTTTTCTTTATTGTGAGGTATGAAAAAAAAAAGAATAAAACCTCGGCCCGCACCATAATAATATAGCAGGCAATGCCAATGAGAAAAGAAAAATGAACAGGGCAGAGCCAAGTTAAATTTTGATGGGGAAGGAGAACGGGACCCCAACCCAGAATAGCGGACAAAAAAAAAAAGCTACTGTTCACGTTTACATTGCTTTCTTGCTGCTAACATGTGTCAGAGTTTAATCTTCGGTGCTGAATCTTGAGAGTGGTGGCTCTTCAGTCTTGTCTTCGTGGAATCTTCCTTGTCTTGTTTCCTATGGGGCCGGCTGTTGATTTTTGGTTTAACTTCTCGAACTGATTAAGTGCTCTGTAAAATAATGAAATTTTGATTACTGAACCCCCCCCCCCCACCCCCCAGCACGGTAGAATGTGACTTGGATTACGTGTCAGTAGTAGATGCGGAGACTATATCTAAGTTGAATTATTCTTGAATTCTTGTTATTACATTTCTTGTTTCCTATGGGGCCGGCTGTTGATTTTTGGTTTAACTTCTCGAACTGATTAAGTGCTCTGTAAAATAATGAAATTTTGATTACTGAACCCCCCCCACCCCCCAGCACGGTAGAATGTGACTTGGATTACGTGTCAGTAGTAGATGCGGAGACTATATCTAAGTTGAATTATTCTTGAATTCTTGTTATTACATTACTGATATCTAGTGGTTGAAAGTGTGAGAGAATGGTGCGGCGCTTACATATTCTGTGGTTGACTTGTTAGTGTGGTTAACCTTTCTTCATGAATTTTAGAGATGTAATTTCATGGTTTTAATTGTGAGAAAGAGAATTTTGAAGTGTGACAGATGGTCCTCGATAGTTAGAGGTTGGCATTCGTGAGTAAACATAGTATGTATATATATTTTGTATATACTTCCATTTTCACAGTTTTGGTTTTTTCTTTTATTTTATTTCTTCGTTTTTCTTTTGCATCAGTCTGTTTTTTGTTGGTTTTTTTGTTTTTTCTTTTTTCTCTCTAGATGATTTTTTTGTTTTTTTTTGTTTGGTTTTCTTTTCACTTTTTTGTTTTGTTTTGTTTTATCTTTTCCTCTTTTATCTTTTTTTTCTTTTTTTGTAACGCAATCCTTTTTCTCTTCTGTTTTCTTTTTTTTTCACTTCTACTTTTTTTCTTTTTTTGTGCTTCTTTTTTTTCTTCTTCTACATTCATTTGTCGCTCACTTCCTTTTTTGTTTTTTTTTTGTTTTCTTTCTTTTTCCAAATTCATTTGTCGAATTGCAGTTTGAATGTTCCTGAGCATAGACAACCATTTGAAATAATAATACTTTCGTTTTCTTGAAGAGAGTGTTAGAAGTCAGAGGGAGCATTTGCTTTCGGTCAATTTTTTTTTCTTTTTTTTCTCAATCCAATATAATTTCCTTTCCTTACAGCTCTTCCACATTTTTTTTTTTTGATATTGGCTTCATGGTGAAAAAGTTTTTGTTTTTGTGTTCTGTTATTTATAATTTTCTTTTATTGCCTTTATATTCTCCTAAATGTTTTAGGCCTGTATCTATAGTTTGACCTACATTGTTCTTTGTTCGTAAAGGAAGTAGCTCTGATTTGCCCACCGGTGGGTCCTGGGGGTCTTATAGAGCTGATTTGCCACCACGTTTTATTCTTATTTTGAACTTCTCCTTGTGCACCGATTGAACAGCGCCAGGAGAGGATTGCCCACCTCGCATCTCCAGGGGTTCATGTTTCCTCCGCGGTTTTTGGTATTTGCAAGATTCCGCATTTGCTCGAGGTTACAAACGGGCTCAAGGGCTACAAAAGCGGCAGCGGACACGCTGCGGGAGGACTCGGCGATTGACTCTCCGGGAGTGTACGTGCGTGCGACATGCGCCAGGCGCGGCGACGGACGAGGACCAGTGTGGTGGCCGTGAGTGTTGATCGAAGTGTGCGCGCAACCGTTTCAAGTAGTTTGTCGTTCTAATAAACGTTATTTTTGAGTTTCGGCATCAGCGGATGCTTCCCGTCCCTGGCCAGACGCCACAAAACCCACAACTAGCGCCCAACGAGGAGTCGGCCCCGGCGGTTGCCAGCAAGAATGGAGGCAGAACTGAACCGCCTTCTCGAGGCAATGGAGCGCATTGACATCACAATTGCAGCATAGCGCGCGACGCGGGGTGACGCAAAAACAGCAACCTACTGCACGGCGAGCGGCGTGGTAGTCACTGTATTGGACTGCGGACGACGGCCGGTGGCTCCGGTTTGGCAAGCAGGCACGTCGGTAAAAAAGGCGGCCGAGGCCGAAGCGATCAACGACGAGGAAGATCGCGTGGCCGAGTGCGGCCAGGGGTATTTGATCAAGGATGAAGCCAAACACGAAGGCAACGGCAAAGCGGCCGCCCGTGCTGCTGGAGCCGACGAAACGGACGCCGAGGAAGATTCGGCCGCGGGAGGGCAGGTGGACGTCGGGCGCGAGGATGAGCTGGCCCTGATTGTTATTCTCGGCGACGACGTCGCGGACGCCTACGCAGAAGAGGAGGGCCAGGCCGCGGCAACGAAGCACGGGGCCAGTACGGTGACGCCGAGACTTGCCGTCAGTGCCGGCCTCAGAACAATGGCTACGAGAGGGGCTGCACCGGAAGCAGCGGAGAAGGCCAAGGCTGAGGTGACCAGCACGAATCCTCAGTGCGACAAGTCGGCGGGTGGGCGCCGTGTGAGCAGCTTGAAGGCGGCAACCCTGACCGGTGAGGCTCCTCTCAAGGAACTCGACCACACTGACAGCAGCGACCTAGACAGCGGCCACAAACGCCTACACTCACAGACGCAGGGCAGCGCGGCTGTTTCCCGCGCACGGCAGCAGCGCCGGAGGCGGGCTCGGCCTGCTCGGAAGACCCCTGCTAACCCGGCGTGTGGTGCCAAGAAGGCAGCTGCCTTCAAGGGCAGCGAGAAGGACGAGAAGAACAAAGCCTAGGATGCTGTTGAGGCTTGGCAACCAGATTCCGAAGAAGGCTACGCCGTCAACGAGAAGGAGCAACGACAGTCCAACAAAAAGGAAGAGAGGGTGACCTCAAACCGCGGCAGCAAGGCGACGAGCTTGACAACGGTGGGCAAGAACAAGAACGATAAGCGACTCTTTTTCTCACAATGGGGGGATGTGTGAGAATCGCGCGCACCACTAGACGATACTAACACTTGCTGCGCAGTGGTTGGGCGCGCGGCCCACATATGGGCTACCAAAGCGGTAGCGGACACGCTGCGGAAGGACTCGGCGATTGAGTCTCGGGGATGGATGGATGGATGGATGCTATGAGCGTCCCCTTTAAAACGGGGCGGTGACATGTCTGCCACCAGGCTCGAAGAAAAAAAAAGCTTCCTTGTTTCATGTTGGTCTAATACCTTATCTACATTGATTAAATCTGTTATTATACCAAAAAAATAAAAATTTCACGGTCCATCTCTCTGCCTCTTAAAGCAGAATGACCTTATTTTTCCCCCATTATTTATTTTTGTTCTTTATCTCTACTTTTCTGCCACCAATACTCTAACCGTCTCTTACTTATTTCTATCGCGGACGTGTGCAGCTTTCCATTGTTGTCCCTAAAACCCAAGGCTTCATGTAGACTCGTGCCCACACGTATACCTGGGTGAATATCGCCACATTCACTCAGTACATGTTCCATCGTTTCCTTAGTTCCCCCGCAGCATGTACATTGTTCTTCTTCGTTACTGAATCTCGCTTTATAACTACGCGTTCTAAGGCAGCCCGACCTTCCTTCAAACAGTAAAGCGCTTCCCCTTGAATTATCATAAAACCTTTCCCTCCTTATTTCTTTTTTTCCCTTTCGGTAGTTACTCAGAGCCGGCTTCTTTTCCATCGCTGCCATCCAATAAGTCCTCTCCGCATCTCTGACCTTCCGCTTAATGCTCCTTGTTGCCATATCGCCCGCACTGCTAGCCGTATATTTACTGGTGAGCCTCCTAGTTCTTTTTCTCCACTGCGTGTCAACGCTTTTTTTATACAAATACCTGAAAACCTTCTCTGCCCATCTACTGTTCTTCATTTTCCTCAGCCTCTCTTCGAATCTCATTTTGCTCTGAGCTTCCCTCACTTCAAAGCCTGTCCATCCCATATCACCCTTTACAGCCTCATTTGTCGTCTTCCCGTGAGCGCCCAAGGCGAGGCGGCCCACCGTCCTTTGATTTACATCCATTCCTGATTGTACCTCTGACTTCATGCACACTACTGAGTTCCCAAATGTAAGCCCCGGGACCATCACACCCTTCCACAGCCCTCGAAGCACCTCGTACCTATTGTATCCCCATAAAGCTCTGTGCTTCATAATTGCAGCATTCCTCTTTCCCTTTGCTACCGATGCTTTCTCTTGTACCTCCATATATCTATCCCCCTCATTTACCCATACTCCGAGGTACTTGTACTCGCTTACCCTCGGTATTTTTTGGCCCTGTATAAAGACCACATGGTCTTCGTGATCATTGAATACCATCAATCCACATTTTGTTGCACTAAATCCTAGTCCTAGAGCCTCACATTCTTTTCCGCATATATCTGCCAGTCGCTGTATATCATCTTGACTGTCCGCAAATAAGACAAAATCATCAGCATAAAATAGACCTGGAAGCTTCTGCTCAACCATCGTGCCGACCTGCTTGTGTGACAAATTAAATCCAATGTTGCTACCTTCTAGCGCTTTTTCCATCCTCACCATGTACAGCATGAATAACAGCGGGGACAAAGGACATCCCTGTCTCAGCCCCTTGCTAATTTCAACGCTGTCCTTGCTACTTATTCCTTCCCATTCTATACAAACTGTATTTTCTCGGTATATTTCCCTCAAAAGCTGTATACAGGCGTCACCTATGCCCACTTCTTTCAGTATATCCCACAAAATTTCCTGATTAACGTTGTCATACGCCCCGGTAATATCTAGATAAGCTACGTATAAGGGCCTGTTTTCTATTTTCGATATTTCTATACACTGGGTAAGAACAAACATATTATCGTCTAACCGCCTGTCAATTCGAAATCCATTCTGAAGTTCTCCCAAAATATCATTTTGTTCTACCCACGCTTCTATTTTTAATTTTACTGCCTGCATCGCCAACCTGTATAGCACCGATGTAATGGTTAGCGGTCTATACGAGCGAATGTTATCCTTTTCAATCCCCGGGGCGACCGGAGTGTACGTGCGTCAGTGCCCTCTAGGATATTTTCAGGCCTGCTCACTACTCCGGGCATGGCCTCTGACGTCAGTCATTCTTGACCCTCGTGTCCTGCCGAGTAGACGTGCGCATGCATGCTTACGCCGTTCGAGGGAGCAGGATTGCTAAGCCAGACGAAGCCTGTGGTGGAATACTGGTGTTTCTTCTGGCGTCTGCATAAATACCGTGGTCTTCGTTTGTGAAGTGCTGCGCGGTGATGTGATGTGCTTTGTTCACTGCACGTCCACGTTGTACACCTTCAAGCTCTCCAAATGAAGCAGCGCTGTGGGCCCAAGTGTCGCCGATATTGACAATGTACCGAAGGCTCCAGTGTTTTCATTCCCCCAGGGCGACCAAAAAAAAAAAAGAAATGAGAGCGTGCCGTTCATCGGGATGACATCGATATGCATTCTCTCCGTGATTCGAAGGTATGTGTACGTCTATACTAATTGCTTTAAAGGCACCACCTCTAAGACGTTCGGTTCTTTCGATAAAATAATGACGTCGTGGGCGCTTCTGACTTGTTAGCGTAAGCCTTGATATTAGGCACATTTAGCTGAGCGTCGCTGACGCTGTGCATAGATTTCGTGCTTTTGACGAGCGCATCTTGCCGAGACGCGGTGAGCCTGGCTGCGAAACGACGGCGAAAGAAGTAGACGCACCTTCATGCTCCAATCAAGCTAATTGACAAGCGGAGCGAGAGATGCGTTTTACGTTCCGCTGCTCGCACCCCAAACTCATCAAAATGATGCAATAAACGCGCGTGGCAGTATATTGTCAGAACAGGCGTTTTTTCCTTCAGGGTCGGTAAACATTTCGCTATTTGCGCATAGCACCACGGGCTTCTTATAACATCTCCGGTTACTTGTCTGAGAAAAGCTAAGGAGTGCCGGTGCGTGGCGTTCTGCTATGTTTTGTACATAATAATTCTTACCGGTGCTCCGACCATTTTAGCGGTAATATAACTATGCGCCAGTTTCGCGAGCACCTTCGTTTAATTTGTTTCCTTGAAATGTCTACTGCTGCAAGTCAGCCGAATTGGGATGCCTCTATACATCTCATAGATGCCGTTGTTTTGTGAATGAGCAAATAAGGAACATCTGGAGCGAAAAGCCTGATAAAACCGCTTTCTTAAATGGTTTCCAGGTGTGTGAGCTCCATTTCAAGGCGGAAGACTTAAGTACGACTACCAAGTACACCGATCGAAGAACCGGCAGGACAGTAGTAGCTCCCATGGGGGCTACTCGGCTTACTCTGGACGCAGTGCCGACAATTTTTTCCATTTTACCAAATGAATAGGAACTGTTTCTGCGCAGCTTGTGGACAGTGTGACGTGTTTCCGTCTGTGTAAATAAAGAAAGAAGCATGAATCAACGTTACCTTCTTTATTTCGTCACAATGCATTTATAAATCAGTAACACGTTCGATAGCGCACAATCTTTTCTTATTTTTATGTGGAATAACAAATCGCTTACAGACGAATCACCAAAGGCTCTAAAGCGTAACACATTTCTTAAAGTAGCGCCAATCTCGACGCAAAATGCAAAATAAAGCTGTTACGCATGCAAAATTCGTCGCGAACGCTTTATCTTTTCATATGAGCAGATAGGCGATAGTGGCAATGGCTACATTGTCTCTCGCGCGTTCGCTCGCTCGGTCAGGACGCGTGACGTCACGGCGGCAGCGAGCAGGCCTGAATTTTTTTTCTCGGGGGCGTTGGCCCGGCGCGGCGACGGCTGAGGCCCAGTGTGGTGGCCGTGGGTTTCTTCATTGAAGTGTGCGGGTAACCGTTTCAAGTAGTTTGTCGTTCTAATAAACATTATTTTTGAGTTTCGGCATCACCGGATGCCTCACGTCCTTGGCCAGACGCCACAAACCCCACAAACCGGTTACCGGAGTTCCCCGAGTGAGCGGTCACCCATACCAGATTGATTTTGGTTCTGTCGTTCTAACGGAAATTGAAGACACTGTTTTTCAGTGGACCGGAGCCCATGAGCTCGAGTGGCGAGCGTCTGCGAGGCTTTGTCATCTCCGCCGCTGCTGGCGTTCGCTGATGAAAAGAAAGATAACGGCAGACGCGTCGGCAATTGGCATAGGCGCATCATTACTACAAGAACACCAGAATGAATGGCGCCTGGTCATGTACGCATCGCGAACGCCAGCAGCGAAACGCGATACTCACAATCGAGAAGGAGACGTTTGGCATAGTATTTGCATGCGAAAATTCAAACCACTTCTGTTATGGCGTCAAGATGTCGGTAGAGACTGGCCACTAAACTTTGTTGGCCATCGCAAAAAAAGCAAAAAAAGACATAGCAGAAATTACTCCCAGACTGCAGCGTTTTTTTTGTGCGTTTGCTATGATACGAGTATGCCTTGCACTTCGTTCCGGGCAAAGATGTGCTCTAGTCTGACATGATCTCGTGTGCCCCCGCGCTATCTCCTAAGTCGAAAACTGCGAGGACATTGAGGTTAATGCAGTCTCTCTCGTTTCGTGCATGATAACCCCATCGACGAAACATCACCAGTCATTGACAGAATATTGCTTAAAGGATGCAAAATTGTCGTACCCAGGTCGATGCGGGCTGAAATGTTAACCAAAATACACGACGGCCATCTGAGAATGAATAAGTACGAAGCAAAAGCGCGCGCACTCATGTCTTGGCCGGGACTGGACAGTAGCTTTCAATCGGTGATTCGTTCTTGCAGCGCACGCCAAATGTATGCGGACACACAACAGTCTGAGTCCCTGATTATGCGTCCGATACTCAATATGCCGTGGTACAGAGTAGGCAATCCACATATTCCATTTTGCTGCTGAAGCGCAAGTAGTTGTGTTCGAAGCATGCTCCAATTTTTCTCAAGTTGAAAAATGAGCTAAAACGACAGCCCACGACGTTGTACAAAAAAAAACGCCAGGCCTGCGCTGAAACCGCAGCACAGTCACAGCGAAAGCTGGAAGAGCGGCGTTTCTAGAGCCCGTTAAGCTCTCTTGGGGCTACAATACAAGTACACTAGAAAGGTACCCACTACGTCATAAATCACAATTTTTGTGAAGTTGGGAAGCACCTACTAAGCCATTATTCGTCATTCTGCGGAGAAGCGAGGCACCAGCTCTGTAAGGCATTATGTGCACTTTGTTGACGCGACGACTGATGACGATGAAGAATTATGGCTCAGCCCTTTGTAATGGGTTGGAATCTTTAAACGGCCCACCAGTTATGTAATTTGCATTGAGTGACGCCCGGTCGCTATTTCCCTCTCCCGTCATGCTGTATAACATACGTTGACGTGGGAAAGAGACGGGGGGGGTGGGGCGCGAAGAAGTTTACTGAGACCCCGAGGAAATGGATCATGCGCTTATGGGCTTCCTTGACAACCAATACAAGTGCACTTGCGAGGAACCCACTACGCTATAAATCATTGTAATTTTACTGAGACCCCCGCTGCACGCTAATCGCGCGCACCGAAGGACTAAAATAAAGTTGTTCATCCATCCATCCATCCCGAAGAAGTGGGTCATGCGCTTATGGGCCTCCCTGGCAACCAATACAAGTGCACTTGCGAGGAACCCACTACGCTATAAATCATTGTAATTTTTGAGAAGTAGGGCAGCAGGCACTGTGCCATTTTTCGTCATTCTACGGAGAGCGTTGGTACCGGCTAAACCCATGTAAGGCATTATGCGCACTTTGTTGATGCTGTGCCTGATGACGATGAAGAATTATGGCAGGGTCCTTTGTAATGGGTTGGAAGCTTTCAACAACCTACTCGTTGCGCAATTCGCATTGTGTGACGCCTGCTTACAGAATTCGCATTGTGCGACACTTGGTGCTTATTTTACTCTTCTACCACGCTATATTGCATATGCTAATGTGGTTCCTTCCCGACATGAAGCCTGTATAGGACCTTTTTGCAAAGCAGTTTCAAGCACCGGCATGGCTCAGAGGTTGAATACTGGGCTCCCACGCAGAGGGCCCAGGTTCGAACCTCGTTCCATCCTGGAATTTTTTTCTTATTTAGTTTTTTTTTCTTATTTCGAGCGATACTGGTTACGGACACCGGCGGCGGCGGCGGCGGCGGCGGACAACTACGGCGCCAAAAACGGCCGGTGAAATGATCTCATAACAGCTTTCGCTGTAAAACGACCGCAATGTACGTGCGGTACCGGATCCCCATAGAAGCTGGGATTCCCAAGAAGCTAGAGCCTCTACAACAAGAACACACTGCGCATGTGCTGGACGACAGCTGCTCACGCAAGGCCATAGTACTTCAGGAAGTGACTCCTCGGTTCCATATCTTGGAGACAGAGGATGAAAGGTTTCTAAGGTGGAATAGGCAACACCTGCTTCAAACACACGAAAGATACCACAGGATAGCGGAAAATGTTATAAGCACCACTCGAAATAGTCTACATAACGATAGGCAGGAGCATCAGCTTCTGCAACATGCGCTAAGTGTACCAGGCTTCAATGGTCATTCGTAAGCCCACGCACATGACTTCTCCTAAGCTAGCGCTTTGCAAGCAGAGCACCGCGGGTAGACACGTCATCACAAGGAGCCCGAACGGATGCATTACGATGCGCATGGTCGTGAAGACTGCGAACTTCTCTTTCTGACTCCCTGTTTTTAAGTTATGCGTTTCTTGTTCCTTTATGGGAAAGATGCATCGTACTTAGCTGTTTTAACAGGAAACGCGCTGACCGCAAGCCGCGTTCTACCTTCCCCTCAACACGTCTACGCACGTCGTACCCTCTCGTCTAAAGCTATATAAGGTAGTCAAATAAAGAGATCAGCGTTGTTCGTTGCCCAGCCACCAGAAGTGTATTTTGATTCAGACGCTCGCGTAGACCTTCGCCTAGAGGCTTATGTTTCACAAGCGTCCTGAAAGGCATCAACACCATTAGCTTCGAATCTACGGATGGAATTTTATTGTATTCTAGTAAGAAGGGCCAATGCGACTGTATCCGTATCAGGCAACAAGCGTATCGTACAAACAAGTACTCAGACAAAAAGACGCAGTTGTCGTCTGTCTTATGGCAGTAGAGCCCAACCAAGATATAAGCCAGTAGCATCGGGACCATAATGTAGTTTCGTTATATCCGATAATGGTTGTAACAGCAGAGACAGAAATTAGCTTTAGCAAATGGGATATCTGTCTCGTTCGAAAACCCTACATACAAAAACGCATTGTAATGGGCTTCCTAACCAAACAATGTTGTGCTTACGTGTCTTCTTGTGGGTGCTAAACTAATCAAACGGCAAAGATGAAACCGCGTCAGCCGGGGCGAAAGAAAGGTAAGAAACAACGCGCGCTTAACATCAGAAGGTCTGTGATAATGAGGTGTATCAGCCAGCAGAATATCTACAATCTGAAATATTTGATTGTTTCGACCCCCCCCCCCCCATCGAAATACATTGTCGTGCCGAATCGTCTTTCAATATTTATTGTGTTCTTTTTTGCTGATATTTCGAGCCTACCGCGATCCAAATATTTGTTCCTTACAGCCTATATCGCTGCTGCTCTCGTGTTGTCAATTTCGTCACAAAAAGGATTAATGCGGCGCGACCAAGTTCGTATACAGTTCGCAATTACCTTTGATTCCATATCAGTGTTCGTTATAACGATAATCAACTTATGAGTGACTTAAGAGATTGAGAAGAAATACATGTACTCTCAGCGCCTCCTGTATTTTTCAGTGCCTGGGCGAACGCTCTCCTCAGGCCGTCGAGCGCGCGCTCCGCCGCCGCTCGCCGCTGCCGCGTGGTGGCGCTGTGCAAGTGGACTACGGGAAGCTGGCGCTGAACGGCCGCGTGTATTACGAAGCTCCCGAATGCGTGTTTACATTCGAGTTTAATTGAATTCTAACGTCTCACAGGCTTTCCCAGGTACGTATGCCGCAAGCAGTCTGTGTGGCCGTGACGCCAGTGCGAAAATTGTATGCGAATTTGATTGTATTCGTGTTTTATTTTATACTTTAGAATTTTGCAACCACGTGCTCCGCATGCCTCGGTATGTCGTATTGTTGCATACCATTGTGCAAATCGAGCGGAAAGAGAGAGAGAGAGATGAAAAAAGGAAGGCCGGGAGGTGAACCAGATATTAGCATCTGGTTTGCTACCCAGCACTGGGGAGGGGAAATAGGGGCAAGAAAGAGGGTCTAGAAAGGGAGAGGGGAAAGAAAGAGGAGGAAAAAACGCACGTACACACACAAGATAAAAAACAACACACACAGGGACGATGTTCGTATCACAATCGTTCAAAAAGGCCGGTCGATCGCAAGAAGCGCAGTAGCGCTTGCATGGCCTTCTTCTGTGACGTTGCGTCTTGTCGATGGCGTAGAATTATTTCCTCCGACAAAGGTCGGTCGTCCAACTTGTTCAGCGCGTTGCAAAGAGATATTCGTTGTGCACTGTACAGTGAGCAGTCGCAAAAAATATGTCTAATAGTTTCTGCGTTTCCACAGTGGTCACAGGCTGCGGTGTCGAACTACATTAAGTCTTCAAGTCCCATCAAGGCTTCGCCGAGCAGACGCGATCCTTTTGTGTAGGCTGTGGTTGGGCGCCTATGCTTTCGAGCGGAAAGAAAAACACAGGTGCGCTTTCGTTCCATGAAATACCAGCTGCCGCTGGTGTACGCGTGAGCGGTGGCTTGCAGCGATTAGGCGGGATAATTGGTCGCCTAATACAACTTCGAACTACACAAGAGTATGTAGCCGCCACTTTCAACCAGAGGACTTCATAGAAGGAAAAAGACGGCGGCTCAAGTAGGATGCAGTACCATCAGTCTTTGCAGACTACCCTCACATTTGCAACCCAAGGTAACGACTAGACGAAGCGTGGCAAGTATCACTAAACGTGACCGCGCTGTGACCGAACAGTCAACATGCACCAGTGGTCAACATGCACCACCCTGCCTCGCGACCGCCGGCATGTACAACGCTGACATTAGGTCCTGAAGCTAAGGAATCAGAGCCAATGGACACTACAGGTGCTGCCAGTGAAACAATGGACAATTGCTCTGCACATTGTCACAGCTCAAGTTAAAAGTCAACACTACGACTTTAGACTTGAACACCGTCTGTTCACAAACATCGGGCAGTGTTGCAAGAAGCGCGTGGATGAAGGAGCTGTTTTTGTTTGTTTTTCGTACTTTCACGATAAAATTGCTTTAAGATCTGAAATGATGGAATCACTCGACATACTTCCTCATTTTTTGGCACCAGCTGTTGCTTCCTCTCAGTGGCAACAAATGTACCTGTCAAACAATTTACGAAGGGAACGTGAGATTACGGACTTCTTTGGAAGCAGCCCCACATTTCGTGCTAGTTAGCGCATGCGTTCAAGGCTTGCGTGTAGTCTACACCAGTAGACGTTAGCATGCATCGGGGCTCTTGAAGCGCCGAAGCTTTCAGTGTTAGCTACTGGCAAACACTGCTTTCAAAACTCGACTCTCAGACGCTGAAAAACCGACTTGCAGACAACCGAACATAATGGTGAAAGAACAATTTTCCGCGCATCACTTGCCCGCGCTCATGTCGGCTCAGCAGACGACGCGCGAGCGGCTCGATCAGCAACAGCCGCAAAAGACACACGCCTAAAAAAAAATTCTTGTTGCCGAGAGCGACAAGTGCTTCACCATTTCTGTTTATAAACGTTTTGATTACACTTCAAACAGCGCGAATACAGCCGAAAACCCAACAATGTAACATCTGAGAACCTGCGTTTCCGTGAGCGACGGTGCGACCGCAGCTCTACTTCGGTGGCGGCGCGTGGCGGCTAAAAGCCGCACTAACACCGACGGCCGCTTCCCATTGCTCTCCGCTTCTTCGCCCAGGCACAGAAAAATAGAGGAGGCGCTGGTACTCTACTAAAGGACAACTGTATATACCTTCGTGGTCGGGGAAGTCGCACTGTCAATAGAGCCAAATAGTATGGGGCGCACCTAGCCTAGTCAATCTTGAAAGCTTCCCTGTTGGATATGGTTTCATTTCGAAGGTTTCGCTACCTATACGAATAGCTTTACTGGTAGCCTACAAAACGGATGTTGCTTCCAGAAATAAAATCAAGGTTACAATTCATCCTTTAAGCAAACTTTTACATGTCAAAACAACTGATTCGAATGTTGCCGCATAAATGTCTCCCACAAATTCCTATGTCACCTTTCAATGGTAGGGTCAATTAAAAGAAGTACTGACTAGAGCACTGCGCGGGCCGTGATTCTCGGCCCGGGCCCGGCCCGGGCCCGGAACTCGTTCAAGTTTACCTGCCCGTACCCGGCCCGGTGACTCAAAGTGAGGCCCTGGCCCGGCCCGAACCCGAGAAAATCTTTCGCTTACCCGGCCCGGCCCGACCCGACCGCAGATCGGGCCCGACAGGGGCCCGAGCGAATAATCTAGGTGGTGTTGCCCGTACATGGATCGACA
>NC_051183.1:134690758-134814725 GCF_013339695.2 Rhipicephalus sanguineus | reverse complement strand
CAGCGCCAAATTCAGACAGGACACAACACGAAGAAGGCACGCCAACAGCGCTGTTGTCGTTCCTTCTTCATCTTGTGTCCTGTTTCAATTTTGCACTCTTTTCTCCCCTATTTTACCTCGATAGATCATCCCAATACGAAGCAGTAAAGGCGGCCATACTCCTGAGCCCTGCGCGTGACGAAGCACTTGAGGTCTACAACAACTTCACATTCGCCGAAGGTGAATTCAGAGATGACTGTCAGACGCCAGTCAAGAAGTTTGATGAATACTGCATCAAACAAGGCAACGAGGTTTGCGCACGGCATGTGTTGCGTATACGAGTCCTAGATTAAGGGGAACCATTAAAGCCTTCTTCGCGTAATCTAAGGACGCAAGCCAAACTTTGTTACTTTGGGACGCTGGAAGAGTCGTTGACCAGGGACCGATTGTCTTTGGGACTAATGACAAATCTGTCAGAGAAAAGGTACTGCAGGACAAAGCGCGGGCCCTTCAAAAGGCCGAAAACATGTGCAGAGCAGCTGGAGTAGCAGCATAACAGAATGCCGAGTGCGAGAACGAGCCCATGTGGGTTTGTATCTCGTACCGGAGTAAACGCGACAGAGTGAACAAAAGCAGATGCAAGTACGGTGGTGGCATGCGTGGACTGTGTCAATGCCCAGCCTACGGAAAAACGATTCTTCTTGTTACATGCTTTGCTTGTAACATGAAGAATCACTTTTCATCATGCTGCAAGAGACCGCAAGTCCACAATGTTCAAGAAAATCGTGAAGGAAGCTCCGATGTCATTCGCGACAGCATTCGTGGAGTAACCACAATTCCTGGGAAAGACTGGAAAGTGTGTGCGATCATCTCTGGTCGTCAGACCAATTTCCAAGTCGATACAGGTTCTCAGCTCCAGCTTGATCCCTCAGTATTTTTCGACGTACCTCGAACCCAACCACGCCACACAAGAGCGCGGCAGTGCTGACTGCCTACAACGGGTCGCAGATCAAGCACCTGGCTGTCGCCACCAAAGGACTACAAGTAAACGGCACAACGACGGACATTTCTTTCTTTATCGTCAAGAAGGGACACCAAGCGCTCATTGCCTTGAATGCATACATCGACTGCGCCATCGTCCTCGCGAACATCGACTCAGTCAGACGAAGTGGAAACACAGGGTCCAAAGAGGAATGGGGACATCTCTTTCATGGAACAGGCTGCGTACAAAAAAGTAAAAGATGGTTCTCCGGCCAGATGATATTCCAAATGTAGAACCTCTTCATAGGGCACCAGTAGCACTGAAGAAACCACTGCGCGAAGAACTGGCACGCATGGCAAACCCGTCCATTATTGCCAAAGTATATGGACCTAGCGAATGGGTAAGTTCCATGGTCCTGGTACGAAAAATAATGACCATCTATGGTAGTGCATGAACTCAGATGAAGTAAGAAAACATATATGCATGAGCACTACCAGATGCCTATCCCCGAAGACATCCCCGAAGCCACGCTCCCTTGGTTGAAAGCGTCCGAGCTATGCCCACACCGAAAAACAAAAATGCAGTGAGAAGAATGCTGAATGTCAACTATTTTCGAAAGTATGTACCAAGACTCAGCGATAAAGCGGTGCTGCTGCGAAGCCTTGTTAAAGAGCAGGAGGATGCATCTTTATTCAAAAGAAAATTCAGGGGTTTAGAGCTGGTCGCTTGTCTGCAGAGACCTCTTCTGCCCGTGCAATCACCGCTTTTTCGAGCTTTGTCCGGACACCGCATCGAGGTCTCCCATTTCGCTTCTGAGGGAGCTGGCAGAAGCTATCTGGGTGGGGAAAGGCCCTCGCATTCCCATAGGATGTCATACTGGTTTGCAATGTCATTTTTATGAACATTTTTGCATATTGCGGCAACCTCTCCGTCTGTGAAGAGCGCTAAGCGGTGAGGAGTGGTTAGGGTATTAGCTTGTATTCCGCGGAGGACAGTAACCTCCGCTCGCGTAAGGTTGCTGTGCGGTATGGGTTACAATCGCCTGTAATCTTTGTACATATACGTAACGTCGTTGTAGGACGTAACTGCGTCAGATGTCGAGGAGCCCGGTTCTAAACAAAGCGCGAACCGGTTTGCTAACCCTCAGGTGACATTATGTGCTTCCCTGTTACCGGACTTTCCCGAGCGAGGTGGGACGCAAACCAGATTGATTGTGGTTCTGTCGTTGTGACGGAAATCGAAGGCACTGTTTTTCAGTGTACCGGAGCCAATAAGAGCG
This sequence comes from Rhipicephalus sanguineus, assembly GCF_013339695.2. Classification (NCBI taxonomy): domain Eukaryota; kingdom Metazoa; phylum Arthropoda; class Arachnida; order Ixodida; family Ixodidae; genus Rhipicephalus; species Rhipicephalus sanguineus. The sequence goes on along the minus strand of NC_051183.1, from coordinate 134,812,485 downwards.
CGAGTGGCGAGGCGTCTGCGAAGTTTTGTCATCCTCGCCGCTGCTGGCGTTCTCTGACGAAAATAGATAAATATATCGGGAGACGCGTCGGCAACTGGCCTAGGCGCATTATTACTGCAAGAACACCAGAATGAATGCCGCCTGGTCATGTACGCATCGCGAACGCTGACTGACAGCGAAACGCGATACTCACAAATCGAGAAAGAGACGTTTGGCATAGTGTTTGCGTGGTAAAATTTCCACCGCTTCTCTTCTGGCTGCAATATATCGATAGAGGTGGACCACCAAACTTTGTTAGACATTGCGAAAAGAAAAAAATAAGAACATAGGAGAAATGCCTCTCAGACTTCAGTGTTTATTTGTGCCTTTACTGCGGTATGATTATGTCTTGCAGTTCTTTCCTGGCAATGATCTGCTCCCGTCTGACATTATGTCGCGTGCGCCCGCGCTTCTCCCAAGTCGAAAATTGCGGAGGACATCGAGGTTAATGCAGTCTCTCTCGTTTCGCGCATGATAACCCCATCGACGAAACATCGCCTTCAGGACGAGATATTATCGGGTCCCTATCTGAGTAGTGTTATGCAGCAACTGTCGCGTGGAACAACCGTGGTTGGGCTATTACGTTCGTTTGAATCTCAGCTATCAGTCATTGACAGGATATTGCCTAAAGGATGCACAATTGTCGTACCTGCGTCGATGCGGGCTGAAATGTTAACGAAAGTACACGACGGTCACCTGAGGATAAATAAGTGCAAAGCAAAACCTCCATCACTCATGTCTTGGCCGGGACAGGAGAGTAGCATTCAATCGATGATTCGTTCTTGCAGCACATGCCAAAAGTATGCGCGCAAACAACAATCTGAGCCTCTGATTACGCGCCCGATGCCCAGTATGCTGCGGCACAGAATAGGCATCGACATATTCCATTTTGCTGGTGAAGCGCAACTAATTGTGTTTGACGCACGTTCCAATTTCCCTGAAGTTGAAAAATTAGCTACAACGACAGCCCACGACGTTCTACAATAAATGTCCCCAATATTCGCACGCTACGGGATCCCCATAGAAGGTTGCACTGATAATGAGCCTCAATTCGTATAAAAAGAGTTTGCAGATTTCGCCAAGCGATACCACTGCGAGCACATTACATCAAGCCTGCGGTTTCCGAGATCAAATAACCTGGCCGAAAAGGGAGTGCAAATAGTGAAGCGCATCATGAAAAAGACAGCGGAATCTCACGACGATTTTTGGCTATGACTTCTATCGAATCGGGTGTCAGCGCTAGAGGTTTGCCATTCACATACCCAACTGTTGCACGGACGCCGCTTGCGCACCAACGTTCTAGAATACAGCAGAGAGCTGCGATGCCCTGTAGCCAAGCGTCAACAGCATGTGAAGACAAAACGCTGCACCCTTTACAACAAGGAGTCACTGTGCGTGTACTGGACGACAGGTGGTCACGCAAAGCCAGTGTTTCAGGAAGTGGTTGCGCGGTCCCATATCGAGGAGACAGAGGACGGAAGGTTTCTAAGGTGGAATAGGGAACACCTGCTTAGAGCTAAGGAAAAAAAAACCCGCATTTCCCCGAAGGGGAGTATGAGGAAGTGCGAAGCACGGGCTGATGCTATGAGGCGGCGCGCACGACTAAACTGCAGAGCCGAGCGAAGGAGACGGCAGCGAGAGAGCACGCGCCAGCCGACCCACGGAGGTCTGGCCGTTTTTAAGTGCAAAGCACTTTCACTGATGATGATGATCTGTCTTCCGAACTCGTTCCAAAGAACCCGCAACGCGTTCAACTTGTTGGCGGCGTTGCGCACGCCCGAGATGGGGCTCAGGTTGTTGTCGAACCACAGTCGATCGCACACCGCGCAGCTATATCCGAAGCTGCGGTCCAGGAAGTCTCGCTTGAAGCGCGCGTCCGGCCAATCGAATTCGAGGGCCCGTGCTCGCTCGCGCATCGCGCGTCCCCGCGCCAGATCGGCTTCGGGGTGCTCGGCTCGCTTCGCACGCTTTCGTTCGGCGTCTCGCCGCCGGCCTGCATCACCACAGGCAATGCGCGGGGCGCGCGCAGCCACGGAGGGGAGGGCGGAGCGCGCGCAGTCACGTGGGGCGTGACGTCGCTGCGCCGTTGCTACAGACGCTCCTCTCCTCTGCTCGCGCCGTTGCTATGGGACGGCGGACACAGGGTCGCTTATAAAGTGCATTCGCACTTAAAATTTTACAGGATGCAGGAAGATGTCAACAGCACCACTAGCAATGACTTAATGAACGAGAGGCAGGGGCTAGGCATCGCCTCATGGTCCCCTTTACCGGGAAATGGTGTGATCTTTATTATCACTTTCCTTCCGTGTCAGTGTGCATTTTCGCGGTTACTGCGTTGATTGAGACTGCGTTGTCACCTGTGGCACATACCCGCATAACGTGAATTCTGCTATGCGGGTATGTGCCACACGTGACTGAGGGAAAGGGTTTCATGCCGTAAGCGACAGGTATTTTGCATTATTCATGTAATCACGAGTGAATCATGCTCATCATACACTCAGCTCATGCTATGCAAATTTTGGTATATTACAACTTATGGAGACGACCGGGAGAGCGCCCAGACGTAGGCGGCTAGATAAATAGATAGATAGATAGATAGATAGATAGATAGATAGATAGATAGATAGATAGATAGATAGATAGATAGATAACAACGACAAACGTACCTTAGGTTCGCTAAGAAATGATTCGCATTTAATATGTGGGGTTTAACGTCCCAAAACCACGATATGATTATGAGGGACGCCGTAGTGGAGGGCTCCACAAATTTTGACCACCTAGGGTTACTTAACGTGCACCTAAACCTAAGTACACAAGCCTCAAACATACCATCGGACGTCACACCATGTGAATTGCATAACGGGCTGGTGGTTCAAAGCCGGCCACCCATTACAAGAGTACTGCACGTATTCCCTTACGAACACGCAGTGGGTGCATCGCAACTTCGAAAAGTATCACGCGTGTAATAGCTGCTGGTTTAAAACATGCCACCCATTCCAAATAGCATACACATTAGTACGCGCATTCTCTTACACACACCTAGTTTGTACAATGTCGGCATAAAAGTGCTGTCGAAGAGGGCGGCACCCTTTACCTTTACTATAGTTATGTCGTGTGTATGCGTGTGTGTGTGTGAGTGAACATAATGACAAGCGAAACAGAGCACGATGAGGATGGGGCCGAATATCGCTATCGCGTTCAACTCTTAAAGGCGAAGCTGAAGCTTCGCCCAGTTTTTTTTCCCTCTGTTATCAAAAGCGGCCGGCTGCTGCGAGCAGCATGTGCAAAGTTTACGACTAACTTTTCGGTGAGCAGTGAAACTAGGTTACGCTTCCTTACCGCGATCAAAAACCCAGGCAAGTTAAAACTAATACCATGATATAATTAGTTGTCACGCCGTATTGGGAGACTTCGAAGCGATTTCGACCACAAGTGTTATCTAAAGAAGTCACTGACACGATTTTGAAGCTCCCCAAAAAGGACATTTCTTTGTCTCCATGATATGCACTATCAACTCAATTCATACACCGGAGCCAGACAACACGTATAAAATATTTAAGTTTGATTTTAAAGTTTTCTTCACCGAGCTTCTGCAAGCACGCCCTGAATGGACATTATCACGAGAAGTCACCACAGTTGACTATGTTTGCGCAGTCCGCGTCCTGCATGCAGCATATATCTCAGAAATTGCTGTCGGAGTCACTCGACGACAATGCACTCACCGTTGTTTACGTGAACCACGTGCGACTCACATCTAATGGCAGAGCAGGCGCTAGTACTTCGGGAGTTGCAGTCTTCCCGAGACGTCCCACTAGTGTTGACTCGTCACTGCGAAGGCGCCCCGTGTTGGCAAAGTGCCCAATCAGCTTTCTTTGTCCCCTACACAATAGAATTAAGTACAAGCAAGGAAATCAGGTTGCCGTTCTGTCATTTAAGCAACTGTCTACAGACGAATGGCGTAGCCAGGTGTTGGCACACCGGGCCCGTGCCTTGCCCCCGAATTTTTTTTCGGCCATGGGATACAGAGCACAAAATGACCTTGGATCATATTTACCTGCCTGAACCCCACGTGGATCAAGGACTTCACCAACCCCCCTCCCCCGAGACAAATTTCTGCCTACGCCACTGCTACAGACAAAAGCAGTCACTTCGAACGGCGTCTTTTAAATGTCTGCTGCCAATTCCTTGCCCATCAAGCTGCAGAATCAACACTGATGGCCATATCAATTGCGCATGAATGAATGAATGAATGAATTAATTATTGAAAAATACACGCGGATTCTCTTTTTCGAGTTATTGAGGACGTAGCGGCCAGGCGCCGCCTACCATCCCTCCGTAAAAATACATTTTCACTTTTTTAAAGTTCCTTTTTGCTCTCTCTCTTTTATCTAGGTGATTCGTAAGCGTAGAGAATTTTAATAGGGCGGCCTTCTCTAAAACGTTGTTTTTAGGTGCCACCGGCATGGCGTCTTTGAAATTGTTTCCACTGTGCGCCAGCGTCTAGAATGGCCCCGGAGCAGCCGCATCCCGCCATCACCGATGCGCGAGTGTGGAATTAAATTGTGGGAAATTGTGAATTTTTCTAATGTGTACACTCGTCCGTGTCGGTTTTATATTTTGTCCTATAGAGGGACCTTATACGCGTGAGCTCTTTTATGCCAACCAAAATAGAAAACTGTCCGTCCATCTTTCGTTCTGTTGCGTAAGACGACCATCGCCTTGAAGAAATAAATGTATCAAACAAAAGAAAACTTCACGGCGGTCGGTTTTGTACAGAGGCCCCTACGCTTCAAAAGGGAGTGTTTGAACCACAGGCCTAACCATCCACGCTTGCAAGATGTCCATATATCCGAACCGGGTCAGTGCATTGTACCGGCAGTGCAAAACAAATGTAAAGGTACAACACTCGCTTCCTGTAAGGTCTTGATCAAATATATCGAGGAGGTACAAGGAAACGCCTCTCTAGGACAGGATGTACAGCCTACACGGAGGATTATAATCACCACGAAAATTTGGACATGGCGAAGGTTTATTTCGAAAACTTGCGTTGCGGTGGTTCAGGTGTGAACATGTTGTGGGGCCTTTCGAGACACTGACGAACGCTATAAAAAAAGATGGTTGATCCCTCCGTCAGAAGAATCGGAATAAAACACGAACGCGTGTCCTTACAGAAGTGACTGGAAGTTTACTGTACATTGATATAAGAGAGTTTGTACAATGTTTATTGATGCCTGGCAGCTATAGCACCGTTTAACGTGGATGCACCCACTTTGATGATTGGTGGTACATCCCCATCCCGACGGCTAACGTCCATGTTAAATGATTACACAAAACCTTGTGGGAGCTGTAGTAGTTAACGGTGAAAGCGTAATCAGAGAACGAGGTGTGATAGCCAGAAGAGCACCACATATTGGACGCAGAACTTGGTCGCCATCCCGCGGCATGTGAAAATGTGATTGAATACCACGGCCGGACTAGCGGGAAACGCAAAGCGCGTCGTGCCGCCCTCCGCCCCCCCCCCCCCCCCCCCCCGGCCGCGACTTTTCTCGGGGCGAGCGCGTGAGCGCGGTGTAACATACAGGTGAGGCAGGCGCGCGTCGCAGAGCTATTTTTGGTTTGGATTAGCGTGATGCTATGAGGGAGGCCGACGCTTTTACGACGCTTGAGCTAAGATCGCCACCTCGCGGTGTGTTAAGGCATTGGCAAAATTGAACTTCTATTGAAAACGCACCGAATGGGATTGACGTGTAAACGCGTTGCAGGTGCAAATCGCGGAGGCCACAGTAATGACAAATTGCTTTACTTTACCGCTTCCAGAGGGCAACACCACCCCGCCGACCGGGAGAGTGGTAGATATAAAAGGCGCGTTTGTAAAGCCTCTAGAGTACGTGGCCGTGGCGCAATGGATAGCGTGCCCGGAATCTGTTGTTGCGGACTGAGCGGTGGTAAGTGCGATTCCAGTTGAACTTTTTTTCTTTCCCATCTGATCGTGTAATTTTTTTTCGACGTCATTTCCGGGACGGCAATACGTCACTGAAGTCTTGGTGGACCCCGGCATAAAACAGTTTCGTGTTAAAAAAAACAGTAGGGCAGATCGCACACATGGTGGGTTTTCGTTTTAGGCCAAGCACTGATTAAGTAGCTGCATGTGCCACTGTTTTGCCAGGCCTTAAAACGTGTCTGAACTGTAGGAGACGGCCGCATCTGAGCCTTAGCAGTCAGTCCACGGCAAGGCCCAGCAGAGTCCGTCAGCGTCCATGCCCAGCCCCGGCTACGGTGGCTAGAGTGGGAGGTGTCAGCATCGGAGCACAAGAGAAGCAACATTTTTTCAAGACCTTGCAGCGGCGCTACTGTCGGCTGCAAGGTGCCGCCCACGCGCTGACTTTGGTCTTTGGCGGGTATTTGGGATGCCCGCGAGGCCCTTTCTCACCGGGACTTTTTACGGACCACACTAACCATATAAAGAAAAATAATTTTCGATAGTAGGCAAACATTATTGAAGCTGGCCCAACGTAAACATTAGTAAGTGCACCGTACTGTTTAGCATTTGGTACAGTTCAACGCTGGAAAACATCACACCAGGGCTTATGCAGTGGGTAGTCGCTTACGGCGGCCTAGTGTCGTTTTTATAATTTAGATGACTGCGATGCCGTGTCGGTCGTATTTCCGCCTGGACTGTCTTTCTTGGTCCTTGAGCTACAGGCACTTCTCCGAATGGTCTCGGCAGCACAAGCATCAGCGCTTGAAACGAATACCTTGAGTGAAATATCACTTTTTCATTCCGCTTCTATTTATTTTCTTCTTGAAACTAAAGGGGGATTTCTAGGCACCGATGGTTGAAGCTGAGCGCAAAAAGAGAGCTAATGGGAATTCAGATTTGCAATAGTAAGTACATGCAATGATTAGTACGTGCGAGTGCCAGCATAGATGATCAGTAAAATGAATATTCGCTGTTAGTGAAATAACGCAGAAAGCTCCATACGCATATTTACTGACATTATGACCTCTCCAAGAAGCAGCGCGGCTTGAAATGCAATGGATAATTAATATTGAATTAGGGTATATCCCCGGAAACCATGAATATAGCGCTGTGAAGCTAATCATATTCAATAGAAATTCCTTGCTAGTTATTCACTATACTCTAAGATAATACAGGACTGATCGCCGGCAAGCCTTCGATTGAGAGGGCCTCACTGAGAATACGGCACATACAAGCACACATGGACGAGCGCATGTTTGAGAGCCGCATTTCTAGCAGGGCGTATCGCGCACGACAACGCCGCCACCAAAATCTGCTGACTGATAACAAGCTTCGCTTCCAAAAAAGCATGTGTTGCATCTCTCAACTGGAGGTACTTAGATTTCTTTCTCGCTCGCCCTGTTTGGATGCACTTCCTCATGCGACAAGTAAATGGAATCTGGTGATGACGAAAAGTCTAACCACTCGGTCGGTGACTTCCACAATGTGCTAGCTTCATTCGCGCAGCCAACCGCATTCGGCTTATTTATTGCGTTCAGGAATCGGGCTTCATAATGATGAACTTTCAGCTTGTGAAAGATCAAACAACGCGTGAAAAACGCATCTTCCATAGTAGCAAGCAAGTAATATTATCTGTATGCTGTAGCGCACTCTGAAATAGTATTCAATATCTCGGGTTCGTTAAACCCTTTGTGCGACAGCGGGACACATATGTCCCACTTTTCCATCTGCAGAGAAATTTTCTCTGACATGACCCGTTGGGATTAACTCAACGCCAAGTCACTCGTGTCTTACACAAGTCTTTGTAAACTCAAGGAAAATTATTTTATGACGCTTTCGAAGGGCGCATGTAGTGTTACAATAGCGTTCAATTTCGATGAATGTTTTTATGATATTTCTGAATTTTACTCTTCTTCAGATAGAAGGAACCTGCCGATCTACATGCCGGATAATTTTTTCTTTTGCTGGCTTTTCAGAGAAGCCATTTGAGCTTCCAGTCGTCACGTGTTTTTGCAAATTTGTGCAATCCTTGACCGAAAAATGCATCGAAACACAATGTCCTGCGAAATTTTCGCGCTCATCCTACAGCGTGATTGCGGATACTGGTGCGTGGAAACATTTTGCTTTATATAATATACCTCTTGAAAAGTAGGCAAATATTCAAAGACAACAGCCGTACTCGATAAATTCTACAGCAAAAGCAGGCACAGGCAAATGGAGAAAACACACGTTTGGTGCATAGGGTGAAGTAAGCTTTAGAGGAACAGAAAACCGTGCGATGAAGGTTCACAAGAGGCGTAGGTGCAGGTGGTGTTCTACTGCTGGAAATGAGGTCCGCACAACTTTCCTCAGCACAACTTGAGAACTGAGACTCTCTGCGACTTGCTTCGCCAGTTTTATCCAAAATACACGTTGATGCAATCGCGAGATGGTGCGTTTATGAGTCAGTGGGAGAATGTTTTCCCTCGTTATGAAAACACTCTCATGAGTCAGTGGGACTTATCTCTCCCACTTTTTTTTCAGTAGACTACTGGCTTGATTTTGATGAAATGTGTTTGATACAAGTTCTTTGTACTTTATATCAGTATACCGCAGCCGGTTATTATATCATCGCGTCAGAAATATAGGCGAACTTACCAAGGGTTAACATGCAGCTGTATCTAAGTACTCCTGGGTTCCTTCATTTGGACCCAATAAAATGCGGTTGTTCTAGTCGGGACTCGAATGAAGCAACCGTGATATTCGGTGCTGAATAAAAGTAAGGTAAGCCACTTCGGTCCACTTCGTTCGTGAGGCACGACTCTTTCGGGAGTAATCACTCTTTGGCTCGAATTCGTAACAGGCGACGAGACCCTTTGCACTTTTATCTCATTTGAATTTCCCCAGTCGCGTACCGCTAACGTGGCCCGTTTGCGAGAGTGGCTCCACAACACAGAAACAGCAGTGCTAGTGAAATTGAGCACTGAGAGCGGTAAAGACTAACTGCACTGAAGGGAGCTCGAACCTGATGTCCAAGAAAATGTTCGCCTGCGTCGCTGTTCAAGCAGTTCCAGCGCCAAGGTATTGGAGACGACGAGCGCGCTACCTGTCGGTGTCATTAAAATGTAGCGGGCCGATGCTTTAGGCACGATACCCCGGCCATGGCCAACAGCGTCTGGGCCGCTCCCAGCACCGAACACGAACCACAGCATGTTCAACGAATCACACTCACACCTCATTGTCGCCTATTCATTCTCTGTGGGGTCACTCTGGTGGCTCTCTTACACATCTTTGTATATGTTAAATAGCTGTGCGCATATTTTCGAGTTACACGGCAAGTTGACTACAATCTTCTGTAAATGGTGGCTCACCGTCTGACGTAACGCCGGATCTGACGATGCAGCGCTTAAGTCACTTTGATCACAACTAACTGTGCGCAGGTATGCTTTTGTTGGCTTATTTCTGCGGGCAGCAGCAACTCTGGGCTAAAGCTTCTTGATTTATAAGCGTAAATATGCAAAATTCATTACCAGACAAAAATGACGTTATACAAGAACAACCACAGCAACTGTTGATAAGGAATCGTTGATGTCGTCAGAGACGTGCTTACGGGGTGGGGCGGGGGGAGAGCCGCCCTAGTGACTTAAGAAGGGGTGGGGCGCAAATTCTGCCCTATACATTGAATTGTAAGGGGGGCGCTGCCCTGTAGTTTCACCCCTCCCCCCCCCCCCCCCCCCCGTCCCTGATGAGGAATCCTGCGCACGCCTATGCTTGTCGTTACGGGGCTGGCGGCGTTTCGCTTGCTTCACGACGCCTACAATGCACGGAGCGGTGCGCGTAGCGCTCGAGCGCGGGCAGCTTCTGTGGGAATCTGTAACGAATGTTACATTTCTAGGACTACGGATAGCCAAAACTTCAGACGCAGTTGGCGTTGCCTCAACACGAAGCTGCGCTCACAATTCGTATTAGGGAGCATCGTAATCGTCACTGAAGTGTTTTTTCTATGGTGTGCCATGTCTTGTACCATTTTCTAGTGCTTCCTTACTGCTTTCACAACCCACCTCACAAAGCGTTTCATGCATTGGAACCAGTGAGGTATTGGAATGAATGAATGAATGAATGAATGAATAAATAAATAAATAAATAAATAAATAGAAAATGACTTGTCAGCATGATCGTGAACGACGCGTATCCTACTACGCCATTTTTAGGAGCTGGCTCGCAAGGTTGTTAGGATGGAGCAAAGACCCGCACCGTAAGCGTAACCTTAATTCCGGAGGCGACCGCTACAGGCGCAGCTCGCGCGAAAGAGAAGTCTCTTCCTTTTGTTATTCGAGCGCCTTCATGATGATATTAACGTAGGTAAAACCACACATAGCATAGCCAACTATAGCATGCGCACGCTCGCGCGAACGAGCAGTCTTCTTCCTCTTGCTTCGAGCGTCTTGATGATGACATTAACGAAGACAAAACCACATATAGCATAGCCAACTGTAGCATGCGCACGCTCGCGCGAAAGAGAAGTCTTCTTCCTCTTGTTCTTCGAGAGGCTCGATGATGATAATAACGCAGGCAAGACTACATGTAGCATAGCCAACTATAGCATGCGGCGCTCGCTCCACTCCGGCAGTGCGATTCGATGCAAATAACATGACCGAAGAAGACATGGCGGCGGAGTGAAGGGCTAGCAAGGCAGCGGCAGCGCGGGTTAGCCGCCAAGATCCTGCAGTGAAGGCTCGCGAGGAAGCAGAGACGTCAGCGTCGTGCGGACCCAGAGATACCAGCCCGCGAAGCCGAAGCAGGGCGGAAGCGGCGGCAAGAGAACCTCGGTGAGGTGCGGGCGCGGGATGCAGCGGCCAAGCGCCGAAAGCGGTCGCTGCCTGAGGTTGGTGGCGCCGCCGTGCGCTTCAAGCGCGATTTCCTCGACCACACGTTCGGCCACAGCTGCAAGGCCTGCGACCGCTTGTGGTTCAACAACCTGACCACACTCGCTACTATAACAACGCGTGACGTCTTTAGATGACAGTAGAGGAATTGTACGGAACTTTCACGGTTTACCCGATTATCTCCGAGCCAGCTGCTCAATCATCACTCACTTCGTGGATATGGCGTGAGTTTTTTCTATATACCAAGTGAAGGAGGCGAACACGAGAGCTTTCCTTTTTCGTCCCTCAATATTTCACCTACGGATTTTGCAGGTTTTCCGCCCTAAATACGAGTAATCGAGTGTACAGGCATTTAAAGAAGGCATCAAAAGCATTCGCTCCAAATATCCGCACAGGGCAATTAGCTCGGCAGTGAAAACAACAGTTAAGACGACTCTAACCGCATTAGGCAACAAACGCACCGTACAGACGACAAGCACACACAGATGAATACTCAGCTATCATCTGTCCTATTGCAATGCAGTCGAACCTCCCTCTAACAAAGTAACACCGGGACGATAAGTTAGTTCGGTATATGCAATATTCGTTGCAACATTCGAGATAAAAGTAGGCTCTAACCATTGGGCACTCTGGCTCGCGGGGAAATTCCACACACAGAAACGCATTATTCTACGCTTGCAACCCAAACTAGGGAATCATTACGTGCCTGCTTGCGCAATTCCAAACTAAATAGACAAGAATACAAATATCTATGAGAATGAGGTGCATGACACATCACAATATTTCCATATCTTTCAACAACGTTTATAACCAAATTCCTCATGTTAAAGCCACAAAAGAAATAGGGTGGTGAAATATTTCATAATATATAATTCTTTTTTATGCTAGCGTGTTGCGCCTCGCTTAAACCAACTGTTTCTTTCATCTATCTATCTATCTATCTATCTATCTATCTATCTATCTATCTATCTATCTATCTATCTATCTATCTATCTATCTATCTATCTATCTATCTATCTATCTATCTATCTATCTATCTATCTATCTATCTATCTATCTATCCGCCTCCAGGTCGTCTCCATGACTTGTAATATACCAAATTGGCATAGCAGGGGATCAGTGTACGACAAACACGATTCACTGGTCATGACATGAACGCAACGCGCATGTCGAATACATCATGAAATCATTTGCGTCATTTAGTATGGTTTCGCTCAATGTAACAAATTACGCCCCAGTGACCTCCCCGCCGCATGCTTCGCATTAAATCGGTACCCACGGTATGTGGGATCTCTCGAATTTCTCTTAGATGGACAATAAAAGTCATTGAAGTGAAACGGCGCCAACGAAAAGTCTGAATCTAGTTCGCTATAACCGATGATTCGCTATATCAGAGTTCATTATAACGATGCACACCTTAGAACTTGCTATGATACTTGAAGGATTTACCTGTAGGAAAAACAAACGACACTTACATATTATTACATCGAATGCTTGAACATCTGAAGAATACGTATGGTGCCACCACACGTTGAGTCATAGCGGCTTGAAAGGAAATCTTAAGTTAAAAGCTGAAGTCTTATACGCCTCGTCAAACGCGAAAGGTGACCGGCGGGCTCAACACGAGTGATGTAAAAAATTTGGCCGCGTATCTGCGTGCTCCGCTGCAAATGTCGTGTAAAGACAATACAGAAGGCACTGCGTCTACGCTGCGTGAGATATGAACGCCATCTGGCAATACATCGGGAAACATGACCTTGTGCAGAGGGTTTCCTTCCTCCGCGGCAGAGGGCGTTCGTCGGCGCGGATAGCATTGCATTTCAGCCTAAGAAACTAGGGTCTTTAGAATTATGTACCTATGTATTTTTTGCTAAAGGAACACACCACCTAATACATACCTAGTGATGTTGCGCCTCAGATATGCGTATTATTTACTTTGTGATCGGCAACGTTCACAAGTAGAACAGCCGTACGAGTTCAAGATGGGTGGGCGGTAAGCAAGTGGTTGAACTTTGGCCGGGTGGTTGAATCGGGTGACATACATACCAACAGAAAGACAGACCAAAATTTCTGCGTTTAAGCTCCCCAAGAAAGACTATCATCTTTAAAATGTCACAGTTTTGACGCACCGGCGAAGCAATGAATGCGACAGCAACAAATTGCAATGTAACGCAAAGAACGGAAAGCAGCTCGAAATTTTCAGCGCGCCGCTCAAGCGCAAAGGACGCACGAAAAGAACACACACAAGACGAGCGCGAACTATGAAGTGTCGCAGTTGCTAGTTATTTCTTGTTCAACAGCGTGCTCGTTTCGCAAGCACGGCCGCTGCAGCAAGCGAAGTGGCATTCGTGCGCTCTGTAACTTCAGCTCGGACATCGCGGCGAAACCACAACACATAAACGCCACTCCTACCTCCACAACAGAAGTGCCCACGCAGGCGACAACGCCCTGTAGGGCGAAGTGCACGGAGGCGCGCGCGCAACGTTGCGAGCGGTGCAATGACCTTTAAAACGTGCCCTTCCCGTTCTTCGCGCCATCTCGCTGGTGAGCAAGAAAGCATGCTGAAGTGTATGGTGTATATAAATGGCTCGCCGTTAGCATGCTGAAAGACGTCACTCTTGGTGGCCTAGCCGTCTAACGCCGCGCGCTGCGGAGCGAGAGGTCGCCCGTTCGATTCCGCGCGTCAGAAAGTATTTCTGAATTACTTGTAATAGTGGCCTTTAAATAAATAAATATATATATATTGTAATGACGAAGAACGACAACAGGGCTCTGGCGCGAGAGCAGGATGCGCGAAGAAGAGAACAACGAGGTTCAGAATAGAACAGCCGGCCTATTGAACAGGCGTTGTCTCTATGCCTCTGTTTCTTCAACACAATGGCGCAGCCTACGACGCGAATCGAACCTTGGAGATGAAGCCACCTGCCCTCGAGGGTCGTCGGAAGCATGGGTCGCTCCATCCAAGGAACGCCGTCCACGATTCGTCGATCATGGACTCCACGACTCGACCTCTGCTGCCGCTACGCATCGAATCATCCGCGGACGGCGTCCATGCCTCTGCGGTGGTTCCAGCGTACGACCTGCCAGGAACCATGCTACCACCATCGTCTGTGAATCCGCACGGGCTCCTGTCGTCTGGGAACGTCGCATACGCTTCCCGTGACATGCACCCCGTGCCCAGGACTGTCCCAACGTGGGAGCATCCAAGGGACGCCGTTCAGGCTTCTTTGGACGTGGAAGTTGCCGTCGGACGTATTGCTATCGCCGCATACTCCGCGGACGTGAGTCCTCGCGCTTTCTGCGCCTCATCCGACAGCGCCGCGGAGCTCTTCTGTGCCATCGCACACCTCCGCGACGAGATTGACGGCTGGATAGCGCGGTGCTCCGAGATGTGTCCGGCCGCTATACCTTCATTGTGCACAATGGATGCCCTTTTAGCTGAAGCTGCCTCACAAGACCAGGCAGAGACCTCACCCGAGAGCCGCAGAAAGCTCTTGAATGCCCTCACGGAGCTCTCATACCAACTAGGCTGCTTGGCGTCGTCATGCCCCGGAGTTTCGGCTGCCGTATCACCATCACCGGCTGCCTGCGAACTGCCGGAGTTCCGCGGCTTCCAGGACGGCGCCGACCATTGGGTGGCCACCGTCAACGCTCTTGGAGCTCTCCGAGCGTGGACGGACCAACGGAAATGGTGCGTGGCCGTTGACCGCCTTCGGCATGCTGCCGCGGCGTGGCATAGATTCGAAGGCGTGCGGCAGCAGTCCCGGGCGGAGTGGAGCTTCAAGCTCATTGCTGCTTTTGGCCGGACACCCTCCACCTTCTATGCGACCACCGAGGCCAATCTGACCGTTACCGAGGATGAAGCTCAGGAGGGGTTACTCCTCGGGGCTGCAGCTCAGGCGTTCAACAACCTGCCCTCCAGCGGACATAGAGCTCGCGAGGCGCAGCGCCCCCCTGGTACAGCTGTGCCCTGTAGCTGCTCCACGGACAGCTTTACGGAGTGCCCTGCGGCAGTCGTCCACACTAGCCGCAAGGTGTCCTCCTTCACAGAGGTGTCAGACTCCGCGTCGATACCTGCCCCACAACGACCATTGACACAGACCAAGACCGTCTCCGAGCCACAGCAGCCGGCGAGCCGGCCTCCAAGTTGGCAAGTGCTAGAGTGCCTGGAGGCGTCCGCCTACTGTGTGACGACGTCACCTCCCTCGCTAAACGCCGGAGACGATGCATTAGCCACCACTATCGGTTTGGCCAACAGCCAGGAGTCACATAATTCCCGGACGCCGCCGCAGACATTGGCCGAGTGGGATGACTCTCGCCAATCGCCAAGTGCCGTCTCAGCAAAAGAACCTGAAATGCCTGTGCCCATGCCGCCTGGGGAATATATCACCGAGAGCCTACCGGTGCAAACCATGTTTGCACCTGATTACAATGGGTTTGACCAGGATGGCTTGACCGCACGTCGCACATTGTCAAGAACCACCAGCTCGTTCACCAGTACGACATCAGCGATACCGCAAGAGCACGACTTGCCTCACAAGCCAGTACGTGAACTCTGCTCTGCAATGCCACAGATGTCTAGTGGAACACCCCGTCGCCCCTTCACGCACAGCGAACGGCGCAGACGTCCCCGCTCAGTGTGGACTGTCATGGCACTGCAGCCCAGATTCGCTGCCTTCTCTTCCCAACTGCGACGGGATAGTCATGATCGTCTGCAACCGATGCGACAACTCCGCATCAGCCAGTACCACCTGCTAGCTCCATATTTTACAGGTGACCACATGCACTCACAGCGTGGAAGAGACCTGCAACGACCACCCCGGTACAGCCAGTGTCGTCCACCAGAATGTTTGGCAGCTCAGCAGGACAAGTCACGGCGTATACAACACCGACCACCGCGGCACAGTCAATGCCGCCCGCCTGAACTACGTTTGGCACCTCCTGAAACCAAGCCACTGCGTGGCCGAGATCGGCCACCTCGATCCAGCCAGTGCCGCCCACCAGAGACACCGTCGGCAGCTGCGGCCGCTCGCAGTCGTGGCCGAGTGTAATGACGAAGAACGACAACGGGGCTCTGGCGCGAGAGCAGCATGCGCGGAGAAGAGAAGAACGAGGTTCAGAATAGAACAGCCGGCCTATTGAACAGGCGTTGTCTCTATGTCTCTGTTTCTTCATCACAATATATATATATATATATATATATATATATATATATATATATATATATATATATATATATATATATATTCTGGACATGACGGCGACGCCGACGGCAAACATCAAAGGAGAGTGCCCATATAATTGAATAAAAATCAGCATTGAACGATGGCGACACACTAAGACTTCATTATGCGTCACAGATCCCCAAAACTAGTTACGTCATCATATGACATCGTCTCTAGGTCATATTTGGTGACCGGTGCGCACGGAACCGAGCTAGTTATCTCCAAAGGAAAATTTCCGCGTTGTTGACATTTTTAAGTAGTCCGCGTCGGCTCCCTTTTGTCAGGTCGTGTTTTTTCCGCGCTGTTGAAATTTTTCTTCACGATAAAATACCGACTCGCTCAAACGCTCAAGGAGTTACTAAGGGAGTTTACAGAATAATTTTCTAGGCTTTTCGTAAACTTTCTCGCATAGGACGCCTTTACAAAGGCATAATAATAACTACGAAAGCAGGCGAACAGAAGCGCCCACTGTCCATGGAGCCGAATACTCAAGGGCACACCTAACCTAAGTCAATCATAAAAGCCTCCATGCTGAATGTGGTTTTACTTCCGGGTTTGGGTGCCTATCGAAACAGCTTTACTAATAATCTACGCAATAAAGATTACCGCAAAATGAAAGCAGCTTTCCTACCTATCTTTTAACCAATCGTCTGCAAGACAAAGCAATTGCTTCGAAAGATGCAGTTAAAATATCTGTGACGTATTCCTCGCCAATCATGGAGCAAGTTCAACCGAAAGAAGCACTGACTTTATAGATACCAATGAATGAATCAAAATATCGCGCGTGATAATCAAGGCGCTGAAGAACCGTGCCACCAACGGCGCTGAAGAACCGTGCCACTAACGCTAAATGATCTATATAAATAGCTCGCCGTTAGTATGTTAGATGGTGTACACGTGGCGACAGAGCAGCTGAAAGCATAGCGCCACAGAGTGCCGGATCGCACGTTCGAATCCCCAGTTCCACTCGAAGCGAATATTTCTTCTACTTCCTCTATTTGCATCGTAAGCGCAGACGCACTGTTGTCATCTCATAGAACGAAAGATTGCTGTACGTGATATGCAGGGCGCGAGTTACGTCCCAGTATGCTAGTTCCTTATCAATTACGTAAGGAGATTAGACGCTTCATAAGAGTAGGACTTCTGATGTCCTGTCCTTGAAGTAATTGATAAGGAATTGGTAAACGACACGTAATTGGCTAGTTCAGTACATGCAATGTGCTCGGCAGATAACTGGAGGCGTCTCGAAATTAACAACTTGCGTGTTTTCGTGTTTTACGCGACATCAAGGGGACAGAAACGCAGCTGAGGACGGTAGAGAATCTGAGCGGTGCGTCGAAATAGAAAAATATGCACTTGTAAAGGCGTGTAAGCTGGTGCAGGGTTGGGTCAAATGGAGGTCGGAATAAGATACCTTTGAAATGCAGGGTACACCCTGAACACATACATCCATTAACTGTTTTTTATCTGCCTAGAATTTTCAGCCGCGGATTTTTGTTCAGAAGCAAGGACGCTGCCGCAAACACGGACATCGTAATTTTTGCGAAACGAGCTTTTTAACCATATCGCGCTAATGTTTAGAGCCAACCTGTATATAACTAGGAAGTGGGAATTGTGGTGGTCCGTGAGTCCGTGAGTGCGCAGAAACAATGAAGAAGCAATGCTAGTATACGTTACCTTAGAAAATCTCCGCGCTTGCGCTATTTTCAGTACAGGTTTTGTCAGCACATATAGCTAGGCACGATATGCGCCACAGCATGACTCTCTGCCCATAAAATCCATTACGTCGAGAAACGCAAAGTTTGAAGCATGAATCTATAAAATGTGGTGACATAGAAATCGAAAGCTGCAAAACAAGAACATTCCACAAACTCCAGCTCTTGAATAGCACCGAGCCCGCACGTTTTCGCTTCGGTGGTGCACAAAGTGCTTATCCGCTGATTTCATTGATTATTTTTTTTGACCGATCGCTACCTTAGACAATAATCGGTGAAACCTTACTGAGCCGAGTGTTTTCGTCGATTAATCTACATTTTCTCCGAGAACTTTCAAGAAACGGCATCGTCCCGTCGCGTGATTGTGCTGCACCGTGACACATGCATGGATATTTGACCCGAAGAATGTCCTCACTTTGGCTCTCCTTTCGGCACGATGTAGGTCTCCACCGAGAAGCGAAACCAAACTAGCGAGCGGGAAGGCGATACGAACACTGTCCGATTACGCTATCGCGCGAGAACAGAAAAACGATCTCATTCGGGAAAACCTGACGTTAACTGCAACTGTTGTTAACTGCAAAACAGCCACGCGACGACAGCTTTTTCTTGCGAACCCTATTGGAAAACCCAGTGGCACTGTCCCAGTGCCATACCTGATTATTGGACCAGTGTGGCGCTGGCTACTGGTACGCTGGGACGCTGCACGAGGCACGCTGGACGCTGGCGCACTGCAAACTGCCCAAATACTTGATACGGGTTGCTTGATTCCGGTCGTATCGAAGACACATAAATGACGACAAGTTGGTAAATATGCGTCGAATCACAGTAAAATCGACAGCACGCCGGGTTCCCGGTGATGCAGAGAAAGAATCCCTGCACAAGGTAAAAGAATGGCCGTGTTAGGGCCATGCTTCTGCCAGATCCGCCGCACCCACTCGCCCGTTACGGGCCGAAATCGGGCTTTTAAATTGTTTTTAAAAACTGTGGTCATACCCAGGTCGTTATTAGGGCTGATACACGAGCACTGAGACAAAAACACAACCTCAAAACCAAAAAAAGAACTCGAGCGAGCGGGAGTCGAACCCACCACCTCAAAGTAGCATGTATTGTGAATCTGACACGTTGCCGCTGCACCACACCTGGAAGACGAGAGAGACAGTCACATTTTTCTTCATGTTACACCTACTTCCGGTAGCCAGTATTTTCATTTTCTCGTTTAGAAACGTATATTTCAGTCTCTTCGTGCTCGCGAGCACCTCAAAGAAGGTAGTTCATTTGTTTTTTTATGTGCTGCCTAGGATTAGGACGTCTATCTGGCACGTTTTGGCGCAAAAAACATTAGCGTAACCGTAGATATGTTGCCACAATCGCACTGACTCGCTAAGCAGTTAGTCATACCCATGTAAAAACAATTTGTATCTGATCTGCACACTGAATACTTTACTTTTCGTCACCCGTTTGAACATATTTTCTGTCCTTTTTTATAACGTTCCGCGTACTATACTGCCGCAGTAGTTCATCCTAGCCGAACTGACCGTTAGGCTTAGACTGTACTCCATGCGCGACGATCGCTGTGAAGAACATGGATATTCAATTACGAAGAATGTATTATCCGTTCAGATGTAGTTTCGATCATACCTGACTCAAGCGAGGCCATATCAGCACCTTCGACTACATGAATCAGAAGCTAAAAACGCCGAGATTGAGCATTACATTGGCTGGCTCACTGTTGCCAGTGACGTGCGGCTTTCAGCGGTACGAGCCCGTATGGAAGGACTAACTGTTAGAGTAGGTTGACGTAATTTCGATGCAGTTATATGAAATACATTTACGACACTTGATCACATACTTCAGAGAAAGCGCGCGCGCGCTCGACAGATGATTGCTTCAGCGTATACAACCCTCCGTCGCTTAGCTAAAACAAAAGCTAGATATGTGCAGGACACGCAATAGAATATTTTCCAAATATTTCATAAGTTTTTCTTTCAATTTCTCGCGACCCAATACCAAACCTTATATGAATTCCACCCAGCGCGCCCAGTTTTTTCCAATGTGCTGCCGGCGTTGCCAATGCGTGGGCAGACACTGTACAACGTGGCCAGTGCCCCCCAGTGCGCTGTTAGACACTGGGCCGCACTGTACAGTATTCCTGGCGTCTTTCAGCACATTGGGTGGCCACGCTGTACATTTTGTCCCAGTGCCTCTCAGCGTGCTGTAGTACGCTGGGACACACTGTACAGCGTTTACAGTGCGACCCAGTGCGTTGAAAGGCACTTAGAGGCACTGGCTACGCTGTTTTTTTCGATAGGGAAGAGTTGAACCGTAGCAGTACAAAACTTCGGATCGCAAGATCACTGCATCGAGGGACAACGACAGGGCCCACGAACGCCTCCTCATAGTTTGTGCTTGCTGGCTTCGAACCACCGACCTTGCACTTCCACGTTTACATCCTCGGTTCAACGTTACATCCTCGGCTGTGCCTACAATGTGAGGGCGGGCTGACTCAGATCCCGCCTGCTTTTCGTCCACGTAGGCCGGAAAAGGTGCTCGTCGACACCATTTTTTCGAGTTCAAGCAAATGCCTCGAATGACAGATTTAGTAAAGCATAGACACGTCATCAAAGCGCTCTGCTTATGCTGACGGTACAGTCCTGGCATTAAACGACGTCGCTCTCTGTTAAGGGAGGGTGGACTTGGTACTAATGAAATTTAAGCATGGATAGATCAGTAATTACATTATTTCTAGTTTTGAATATTGATGTTATCAATTACTTCTGAGGCCTGCTAATTTAGTAACTTGATGAATTACTTCAAGTGAGGAAAGGTAAAGAAATGACTCATTAGTTTACCAATTCTTTTTCAAAAATTGAGCATATGCGATACCCCGTGGCGCAGAAACTTGACCAAACGGGGAAAAAAGAAAAACTTGGAGGACGCATGAGCTTCGCCCTGAAGAGTAGAACGCGATAGCGCAATCGGGCACCGTTCGCATCGCCTTCTCAATCGCTCTAGCCTGACTTCGCTTCTCGGTGGACACCGTGCCGCAACGAAATGAACATCTGTGCGCGCAACATTTTCGGTTTCAGACTATCCTACAATGTCCACTGCAATTAGTTGCGAAGGTCCCCCAAAGCGGTAAGTCTTCGATTTGCGAACTCTTGCGGTAGCCACTCCGCGGTCGTACGGCAACACGCGCTTTAGCGCAGCTGCTCACTTTGTTGATGCTTTTGCTGAGGATGAGAATTGATTATTCTTGTGCGTTTGTAATTCGCGAGGCTTTAAACCAAGCACTCGTTACGCAATTCACGTCTTCAAACGCCTGGTAGAATTCTCCGCTTCTGCAACGCAATATTACGCGCGTTAAGGAGACTCCTCGCACTACACAACATTCTCTAGGGTTCTTTTTTCGAAGCTGTGTCCAGAACGGGGGTGGCTCTATGGTAGAACACCTGCTTGCCGCACGGATGTCCTGGGTTCGATTCCCACTCAAACATAACTTTTATTCTTTTATTTGCCTCTGTTTCGAATTTTCGCTCACAAGTAACGACGTCGACGCCGACATCGACACCGTAATTTCTGCGAAACGAGCTCTTTAACGCTATTGCGTTAAAACAACAAACACAAGAGAAACGGAGCACCAAACCTTCATCGTGGAAAGCTGAATACATATATCTCATATTTCAATGTATATGCACTGAGAATATAGTGTACATGAGTTATTGCATGATTGAGGAACTTCTAAATAATTTTCAAAAGTAATAGTAATTTTTAGACAGCTGTACTTTGTAAAGTAACTAGAATACATTTAAAAACATTTTAGAGAAGTAGTTAGTTATGTAATTTCATCACATTTTAAAAGCAATTTCTCCATTTGTGATGCAGAGAGGAAAGGCTGAAATACAAACAAAAAGGAAGAGAGGTTTGTCATCCTTCATGTGAGACAGGATAAAGGGGGACGAAGAGACGAGGGAGAGAAATTTTGTAATGAAGCGTAGAATTCTTGCTTAAGAGCAACGTGACAGATAGCCCTCCAAAACAGGATACGCATGTCAAGACAGTCAACTCCCTGTTCTGTACTTCCGGAGCGCTTGAAGGCTTTTTGTAGTACGAGGTTCTTTCACCGTATTGACGGACTCTGGTGGATCTATTCTTTGGGAGAAGCTGTCTAAAGCAACGGTATAGCAAGGAGGGAGATAATAAAAAGGTAATCCCACTGTTGTACGTTGAGTTTTAAAATGTAAATAAAAAATCTGACGAGAATAGTTAAACCACATCGTCGGCCACTACTGTCACGCATGGTCTGTCACTGCACTTTATCCCCTTCAGGCGCGAATTATGATGCACTGTCTGCAAATGTCTCAAATTCGCACAACATAATTCTAAGGCACTCAATATTACATTCCAAGAAAGAAAATAAAGTAATATGCTTAATAGGCTGTTCTGGGCGAATTTTGCTAATTAATCCTAATTAGAGGATAATTGAATATTTAATTACTCTGCAGTCAGTCATGTACCACTTTTATATAAGATTAATGAAATTGTTGGCTTAAACTGCATGTGCAATTGGTTTTTGGTTGTGTTCAATTCGTGCGGAGAAAAATGTTACTTATGACGTTCGTCCTGGCATGCGGCACGTCGAACAAGCCGTCGGACATCGTAGTACCTTCCCGCACGTCGTCTGGAGAAAGTGGACGAACGACTGCTACGCCGCCTGCAGACGAACACCTATCTCAGTCCGGCGGTCGCCAGGCACTCGACCTGCCAGGTCCACGCCGACACCTATCACGTCGTAGCTTCGTGCCCCTCCAACCCACTTCCATTCTATTCCCCCTTCCCCATCCCAACTAGAGAGGCTTGGCAGGAGGACCTGCTCGGCTGCTCCACCTAGCATGCTCAAAGCTCCTTGGTTACGCGCGCTCAGGCAGCGGCCAGCTCCATTGGCGTCCCGGAATATGTTCTGGCCACTCAAGCATGCAGTGTCTCACACTGCAACTCTTTGGTTAATTTTCACTAATAAAAATGTTTTCTACCACTTACCACCAAAGTGATCGGTTATGGTCATACTTGGCACACTGAGATTAAGTGAAGACACGTTGACTATGCAGAAGGTTCAATTGATGCTATGCTCAATGTATCTTGCCCTTTCTTTCCGAATAGTCCAAAAAACTGTCAAGAACAAGTTGCATCCACATATGTGGGCGTTGCACTGAGGGGTTATTTTCACAAACAGCGTTGTGGTAAGATACAAAACCTAAAAGCGCGGCGCGTAGTGTCACACAGTGCCAATATCACGCTCAGTTAAGTGTGAAAATTAAGAATTGGCCATAATCCCTTCATCCGTGATTTATCATCAATTGTCTGCAACTTTTTTGATTACCCACCTCATATTTTAAGACACTCAAAGTTCGTTTGTGGAAGTGTCACTAAATTTTCGTTCACTGGCGTATATTTAAATGTTTCAATTAGTCTTCAGTCAAATCATGTTCCAATTTTACACACAAAGAATCAAATTGTAGGCCCAAAATGCATGAGCGATTTGTTTGAACACCGCAGCTGTTCAAGCTTTTCCACACATCGCAAAAACTCGGCGGGTATGCGCCACTTAAAGCGGATATGTGCTAGCAGCTCCTAGCATAGCCATTGATTATCAAGGAATTCTAAAAAAATACGGAAGATCACACGTACTATGGGAATCAATGTAATGCGAAGCAGCTAGAAAGCAGCCGCATACATGGACTTTGAGGCAAAATAGGTCATTGATTTCAGGACATGCACTTCACTATCGCCCGTTTTTCATGCATGTATGCATGTACGATCTCATGCGTGCTATTGAAAAGTACGTTCTAGCATATACAATGCACCACCTGTCCTTTATGTTCGTCACGCACTCATGTTATGGCATATCAATTTTGGTATGTATTTAATTAACAAAACGGCCTGAAGCGCACCACGAGCGTAGCATGCAAATCATGCCGTACAAGACATGCATGTCATAATTTGTATGCTAGGACCTGCCATTTGTCTTCGTAATACAGTCACGTCAAGCAATAGAAATGTTGGTGTATATCAGGCTAGCAAAATGGCCGCGAACGCACCATGAGCGGGGCTTGTAAATAATGCCGTGCATGACATGTATATCATGATTTTCATATCACCACCTTATTAATGAGAACTAACAGACAATAACGCCAACGAAAGTATAGGGGGTGTTACGTGACGCCAACAGGCATAAAAAAAGAGTGTTCCACACTCTCCGCGATGGCTGCGATTGGTGTTGACTAACACACCTACGTTTAAATGCACAGATATACCCCACAAAGTGGACGGGAGGATAACCGCCGCCGTAGCTCAGTGGTAGAGCATCGGACGCGTTATTCGAAGGTCGCAGGTTCGGTCTCTGCCGCGGCAAGTTATCTTTTCGTCCACTTTACTTTCTTCATATTTATATTCTAAATACTACACATAACACCCCCTATAATTTCTTTGGCGTTATTGTCTGTTAGTTCTCATAATTATTGTGGCTACCAAAGATAAACGAGCCCTTAAGAATCATCTCCTTTCCTTCATATCACCACCTGCCATTTATGTTCGGCATACACTCATGCCACACCATACCATATTTGTTATGCATCAAGCTAGCGAAACGACCACTAGCACACTGTGAGAGTGACATGTAAACCATATCGTGTATGACATCCATTTCATGAATTTTATGTTACCCCCTGTCATTTAGGCTCATCATACAGTCACGTCACGCAATATCAAAATTGGTATACATCGATCTACCTAAACGGCCGCGATGGCACCATGAGCGTGACATTTTAATTATCCAGTACATGGCCTGCGTTTCATGATTTTCAATCTACCACCTGTAGTTTACCTTCGTCATACAGTAACTTCTCTCAATACCAATATTGGTGTATATCAAGCTAGCGAAACGACCGCGAGCGCACCATGGGCATGGCTTGTAGGTCGTGTCTTACATGCAGGCCATGATCTTCATCAAGACGGCTGGATGGTGTAGTTAGTGATCATTCATGTTTAAATATAAAGCTTTTATGCACACGATAAACACGGATAGAACAACGAAGAACTTGAGGCGACAGCGCATAGCTCAGAACTGAATTTTTATTGACAGATTTACATGTTAGAGCAGTGCAGAACCAAATCACGCATGCATAGTCGAACAAGACCCCTAACTGCCCTCAGTACCAAGAAACAGATAATAGCATAGTGAAACAAACAATATTCAGTTATCAAGAAAGTCATACTCATTGTGTTACTCGATGGATAATTGACTAACACAGCCACAGCCCCTTTTTCTAATATTAAACGCCTCCAACATTTGACGTGTTGACTGATCTTTATGCTTCAACATTATCTCACTTTCATGCAACACAGGATAAGAAACCCATTTATGGCAATGCATTGCGAGATGCGAAAAGACTGAAGCTTTCAAGGATGCGTGGTGTTCCATTAGGCGTTCATCTTGAGAGTAAAGAAAGGAAGACGCAAAATAAAAAAAGGACATACAGAGGAGACCAACAACACAGGCGCACACTCGCAACTGGAAGCTTATTGAATAGGCAAAACATATAAACCTTACAAGTTGGGCACCTGGTTCAGGTTCTCTCGCCTAAAGAAATAGAATAATTTTCCACATCTGATTTGTGAGAGCACGACGAAAAAGAAGAGGGGAAACAAAAGAAGAAAAAAATTTAGGAAAATAAGTGTTGTGGTGAGAATCAACAAGTTAGCGCAGCGTGTTAATCAAATATGATTACTCTTTCTCTATCAGTGGGGCTCTTCGATTTTACACTTCTGGCTACCCGCGGGCTGCCAGAGCCAGCCAGAGCGCACTCGTTTTTCTCGGGTTGCTCCGACCCCCCCGCGGCGCACTTCCGGTTGGCGTTCCTCGGGTTCCCCGCGGGTCGCCAGAAGCTTCCAGGACAATTTAGTCGTGGAAGCTCTCTGGAAGGTTTAGGGCTAGAAGACGCCGAGAAAAGACGATACGCGCTCGCCGCCACCTTTGTGAGGACTCGACAGATTGCAGTGCGGGCCCTTGCGGACTACACCTTTGCTTGTCCTTACGGACGGCGCCGTTCCGCCGTGCCAGATGGTGTGATTACGAGTGGCGGCGAACATTTGGAGCTAATGTTTTGTGCTTTTCTTATGTGCCCCGTAAAGTTTCCTTCTGTGCACAACGGGGCGAACTGTCGCGTTTTAACTGCGTCGTGCACATGTCCCAAAAGTTATGTACACGTTCGTACGCACGCATGGACACCCCTTTCGAGTTTACTTTTTTCGTAGTAGTATTTTATTGTGGTGTCGTGTGTGCTTTATTCGCATTTAACTCAGACGATTGTGATCGAACTAGCTATTTGGTTCCCTCATATGTTTGCGTGCGTGAATTCAAAAATGTATACATCCTCTTGTTGCTTATTTGATCGTCCGCTTTGTCTTTTTCCACCTCTTACACTCTAAGGCAAAAGGGTGTTAAAAGGGTGTGTGGTTCGTCCTCTTGGGGACTAATGGGGCTGCCACAACCATTAATCCCTTTAAGGACTAAGGGCACCGGGTCTAACAGTTGGTCCCCACAATGGACTAACATTCAGTCCTCATATTTACACCTTACCGGGCAACTGTTAGTCCCCACAGATCACCTCAATGGACTAACGTTTGGTCCTCACATTTACATCTTACCGGGCAACCGTTAGACCTCGCAGTTGCACCTCGCAAAGACCAACGGTCGGTCCACTCAAACGCTCCATTCGGATGAACTTTTTATCCCAGGGATGATTTTCTACAGTTACTCTCCGCAAGACTTAATACTTCTCCCGCGTGTTTCTTTCCGCGGTGACCAACAAATGCCGCGGAAAAGAACACGCAAAAGAATATTTAGTCATGCGTATGTCACTGCTTTCGCATTCAATGCGACAACGAAAGACAAAAGTGAGACAATGAAAAGTTTTATTTTTTCTATACATATGAAGTTTATGCTTTCTTTCATTGAATTCCCTACAAAATGTCCAATACAGGTTCAGCCGCGTTGTCATATCTCGTACAGTCCTTTCTGTGAAGCTGCTCCAACGGAAGCGATAGATGGCAGGCGTTTTACCCGCCAGGGCACACAGCATTCTGCTCGTTGTGGGCAACGGCTGCATCCTGGAAAGCACAAAAATATTGGAAATATTTAGTCACGTGACAGCGAGGGTGAAGACGCACGCACTGTGCAAATAGGTGCAATGTGAACTAAAACACGTCTAAAACATGGCACGCAAATAATTTCACCCCTGGGCCATTCCATGCCAAAGGTCCCAGCCGTTTTTGGGACCATCTGAAATGTTTTTGAAAAAAATCGTGCTGATATCTTGCATTGAAAACAGCGAATTGCTAGAATATTTCGCGGGGAAAATTTTTTGGTCACGTGGGAGCCTTCGGAATTTCGCAGGATGTCGTCTGAGTGTGGTTTGTCAGGAAAATTATTCTGAGAGTATCTTTGCTTGCTTCAATACCAAATTTGGTATACTTACTAAGCAAAGGTGTTTGTGTAAGGTGTTCGAAGCTCAATAATATTACTGCAATTTTTCTGCCACAAATGCGCCCAGAAAATTTGCCAAAATGTCCTTCGTTTGCATTTTTTCCTCTGTAATATTGCGCTGTCTATGAATATCTGAATAATGAATACTTACTCTACAAAAGGTATATTTTGCGTTAAAATTATTTTCAGAGCACTGCACTCTTCAAACTTTGCGAGAAAAAATCGCAAACTTGACAAAATCTTGTCAAAATGTACTTTTGGGCTATTTGGTTCATAATCGTAGTAGAACAGCGCCGGCGAAAACAACAGACCAGACGAGGAGAAGGACACGTAACACTCTACAAAAGGTATATTTTCAAAATCATCATTTTGGTCCACATTGAGACGCAATTTACATCACGTGGTCCTCCAATTAAAAATCAACTTGATACCTCAATCGAAAGCAAATAAATAGTTCTTCTTATATGGCAAGTTTTATCATTACAAGTTTTGTTTTAAGGAAGAAAATAATTTTTGAAATTCCTTATTGACGGCTATATTCCCCTGTGGATATGCGGCAGCTTCCTCGTTAAAGTGCCCCATAGACGTCGATAGGGAATTTCAAAAATTATTTTCTTCCTTAAAACAAAAATTGTAATGATAAAACTTGGCATATAAGAAGAACTATTTATTTTCTTTCGATTGAGGTATCAAGTTGATTTTTAATTGGAGCACCACGTGATGTAACTTGCGTCTCAACGTGAACCAAAATGATTTTCTCAAGTTTGCGATTTTTTCTCGCATAGTTTGAAGACTGCAGTGGTCTGAAAATAATTTTAACGCAAAATATACCTTTTGTAGAGTAAGTATTTATTATTCAGATATTCATACATAGCGCAATATTACATAGGAAAAAATGCAAACAAAGGACATTTTGCCAAATTTTCCGGACGCATTTGTGGCAGAAAAATTGCAGTAATATTATTGAGCTTTGAACACCTCACGCAAACACATTTGCTTAATAAGTAAACCAAATTTTGTATTGAAGCAAGCAAAGATACTCTCAGAATAATTTTTCTGACAAACCACATTCAGACGACATCCTGCGAAATTCGGAAGGCTCCCACGTGACCAGACATTTCTTTCTCTCCGAAATATTCTAGCAATTCGCTGTTTTCGATGCAAGAAATCAGCACATTTTTTTTCAAGAACATTTGATCTGGTCGCCGAAAGGGCTACGTCTGGCGTAAAATGACCCCCCTGCGAAGCACAAAAATATTGCAAATATTCTACGACACGTCACAGACGGGATGAGACGCACGTACATGGCAAATACGTGCAAGGTAAAAACACACGTCTAAAATATGGCATGTAAATAATTTCACTGTGATGTCATACGTCATCGAAGACGCATTACAAGCCACACAGCGCAACAAACACTTCAAGTGCGGCAGCCGCAGACATCACGCCGAGGCGCCGCCAACCACCGTGCCCCAACGAGACGGCGAGTTTTTTGCGAGCGGCGTGGTACAGCTCGAGCAAGCCCGTCAGCCGCCGCAGCCGCCAGTGAAACTCGAGCAGAACAGCGCGCGAACGCGAAGCCGACACCACGAACGCCGCCAGGCTGCTTGCGAGCGAGCGAAGGGGAAGCCGACGATAACGGCGTCCAATTTCCACCAAATTCCTCTAGCGAGCACCAGTACAGTGAGCGAAAGCGGGGTCGACGCCGCGAACGGCGGCGAACCTCTTGCGAGCGAGCGTCGAGGAAGCCGAAGGTCACGGCGACCAATCATCCGAAGCGCAGCTAAAGTCGGCTAGCTGAAGCACCCGCCAACCCATGCCGGTGCACTTCAAGCGTGCGGCATACAATCGAGCTCGTTGCTACCACACAGCGTTTTGGACGAGTCGCAAAACAGCGGCGCGGCCTCTGCTTAATATTGCTAATATCGCGAGCTCGCAGCTCATCACCACGGTGAATCGAACATCCGGCCAGGCGACGACAATGGCGGCCAATATCCAAGCGGTCACAAAGCACAGGCGAGCTCACGCCCAAGCAGGCCCTCGCGGTATATTTCGTGCGCGCGATATACAACGCAATCGAGTCCGTTTCCGATAATCGCGATCAGTTTCGCGCACGCGATAGGTACGGCAGAATAAAGAGCGATCACTTACTTGTGAAAGAATCCAGTGCCGATTTGTGCCCCGAGAAAGATTGAAGTCATGGATCCGATAGGCCTACTGTCTTGTCGGCCGCCATTCCCAGCCGGTGGCGACGCAGTGCCGTGACTACGCCGGAGATATACAGCGCGGCGGCGCGACGTGTCGAGAGCAGCTCCAGACATCGTGGGTGTGGCGAAACGTAAAATCAGCACTACACACTCATCCACGCATACGTGTGTATCAAAGGCAGCGAGCCGTAGTTCCTAGATCGGCGAACTCCGAGCGCGACACAACCGGCAACACGCCAGCTCGAACACAAGATGGAAGACTGATCCGAGCGAGGAGGACGACGGTTTACCCTTGACAACGGTTTGCACACGGAACGTATCCATGCACACGGCCTGCATCTCCCGCGCCGTTCATCCCTTTGCAGACTAACTGAATTGCACACGGCACGCATCCCTCTCCGCTTGCTCCTACGACGGTCTAACCATTCATCTGCGCGCCTATTGGGCTCCGTTACTCCTCGTTCGGGTAATTTTGCCTTAGAGTGTAGTAATAACGCCACGCAGTATGTACGCGGTTATCACCTAGTACCTCAAATAAAAGCTGAGCTACATGAGATTTTTGGAGTGCCACTTAGGACTGGAAAAGAGGCCCACGCAACATTTGCCAAAACGAGTCGAAGACGCGTCACACGGAGCTTTATTTTAGATATAACGCGCACTCGTGGTACCGATACCGCCCCATGTCTCAAATTATGACAAAAAGCAAGCTGGTAACGCGTGTGTGCGACATAGTACGCAATAGCTCCTCGAGCTAATTTTGGGACACGATCACTTTCGCGAGATTTTCGCGTCGTGTTGTGCAGCGACAGTTACATGTTCTAAGCCGACGTGAGCTGGTTAAGCCGTTAGCGGCGCGGCAGCTCACCTTGCATCGCTTTCGTGTCGCCGTGCGCCAGCTGGCTGTCTTGTTCGCGGACGGGGCGAATTCCGCATGATCTTGCGAACGTACGTGATCGTATCCCAAATGCGTATGCTCGGGAATGTCACTTCAGCTCTTCAGCAAACCTAGCCACATATTTTGTAGCGGGCAATGCAGAAAAAAACAAACGTGCACGTGGTGCAAAGTTTCCTTTGCTGCCCCGGCGGTAGCGTTTCTTTACGTTTACGCTGGCTGTCCCAGCGTTCGGTTTTGTAATCTTCGGGTAGCTTCGGGCTATCTCGGGCTTCCCACACACGTGACGAAGACGCTGTTTCCTGTCCCGACCGGAACTTGCTGGCTGACCCTCTGGCTATCTCTGGCTGCCAGCGAACTGCCAGAAGTCCGAAAATCAAAGATCCCCAGTGCAGTATACGGGTGGCTGACACAGCGATCCCTGTATCTCTTGATATGGAACGCTTCGAGTGGTTTTATCAGGATACCTAGGTGGAACAGTGGCGTCAACGAAAAAGGGTGAACAGCCGCACGTGGTGCAGTGCTGCGCCAAGTGGGCGCCTTCCTTTGACGCCACCGCTCTTTTGTGCTCCTGCAAACGAATATTTAGGCACCGGCCAGTCTGGCCCACGTATACACGGCCACATGATAGCGGTAACATATCCACGACGCAGGTTGCACATTCGACAAAAGGCGAGCTGTGTTTGAAATGACACCTCTTATTTTCTAGGCACTCGGCTTTCGCTGCTTTCTGTCTATTTTGCCACATACATTGTTAAGCTCAATTAGAGCCGA
This sequence comes from Rhipicephalus sanguineus, assembly GCF_013339695.2. Taxonomy (NCBI): domain Eukaryota; kingdom Metazoa; phylum Arthropoda; class Arachnida; order Ixodida; family Ixodidae; genus Rhipicephalus; species Rhipicephalus sanguineus. The sequence goes on along the minus strand of NC_051183.1, from coordinate 134,781,247 downwards.
AAAAACCACCTTGACATCTCAAGATGAATCGATACTGACTAGCCGAAATGGCGGTTTAGCTACATTAGGCGTTCCTTTACGAACCTACCAGATTGACATTACCGATTGAGTCTCTTGCGGTAAACATTACCGCACGATATTGAAAGCATATAAACGACTTTCAAAGCGCACTCCACGTACTGGTTAGGTTTTCGATGTTTCACAGATGAAACACCTAACTCCTTCGGTTTACCTTCATGTACACGCTATAACTGCTTCCAGTATACTCAAGTTGCGTGCCAGGCCGTCAACGTAGGGAATGAAAGCCGTGTTGCGGTTTTTTGAAGTGGCTGCTTCCACTGTGTGTCCCTCTTCCCCTCTCTTGACATCTTTGATTGAACTGTTGCACACTGAATTTATCACCTGCTGGGGGTAGCCGGATTCCTGGACTTTCACTGCTCGCCTTCTATGACTATCGCTTACGAGACGCGGATACGATTTCTGCAAATCTCGCGGCGGCTGCATTCTCGAGGCAAAATGTTTGAGGCCCGTTTACTTAGATTTATCGGCAGGTTAAAGAACCCCAGGTGGTCGAAATTTCCAAAGCCCTCAACTACGACGTCTCTCATAATCATATCGTGGTTTTGGGGACGTTAAACACCAGGTATTATTATTTTGGGACCTGTAATCTAGCAATGGTTTGACACTGCTTGGTGTCAAGAAGGGGAAAAAGGGACGCACTGCGGAAGCAGCCACATAAAAAACAACCGCAGGTGGCTCTCTTTCCCTACTTGTACGGGCTGGCACACAACTTGAAGCATGTTGGAAGCAGGTATAGTGTGGACCTGAAGTTGAAAGCGAGACACAAGCTGGCACGCTTGTGCCCTAGGGTTAATAAACCGTAGGAGTTAAGTGTTTGTGCTGTGGAACATCAAAAGCCTAACCAGTATGTAGAGTGTGTTTCGAAAGTCGTTTATATGATTCCTGTTTAGCTATAAGGTTTACATTGGTCAATCTGGTAGGTTCGTAAACGAATGCCTTATGGAACACCACGCATCCTTGAAAGCTTCAGTACGTCAGCATCTCCAAATGCATTGAAATAAATGTGATTGTTATCCTGTGTTGCATGAAGCTGAGATATTGTTTAAGCATAAAGATCAGTCAACACGTAAAGGAGTGGAGGCTTTTCTTATTAGAAAAAGGGGCCGTGACTGTTTTAGTCAACCATCCATCGCATTACATAATCAGTATGACTTTCTTGATAAGTGAAGTTTGTTAGTTTCACTATGCTGTTACCTTTGTCCTGGTACTAAGGGCAGCTAGGCCTCTTGTTCGACTACGCATGTGCAATTTGGTTCTGTACTGCTTTTAAATGATAATCTCTTTATTAAATATTCAGTTGTGAGTTAGGCGTTGTCCTGTTCTTAGTTCTTCTATCCGCGTTTTTCGTACGCTTAAAAACTTTTGCTTTGAACATAATATTCATGTTTCCACCTGTCTTTTATGTTTGTCATACAGTCATGTTACGCAATGCCAATTTTGGTGTACATAAAGCAAGCGAAACAGACGCGAGCGCACCATGCGCGTGACACGTAAATCATGCCGTAGACAATAAGCATATCGTGATTTTCATGTTACCATCTGTCGCTTATGTTCGTCATAGAGTGACGTCGCGCAATATCAATTTTGGTGTATATCAAGCTAGCGAAACGGCCGCCAGAACACTTTGCAGAACGCTAGTATGCTTTGCAGAACACTGTCTCTACACTTATTGCGAAGCGTGGTGAGCCAAGTGCCCACTTGTTAAATCAACGCACACCTCTGTGTCTTTCTTTTTGGCATGACTGAGAAGCGTAAAGCAAGAGAAGACATCCAGATCAATAAAAGACCAGACGGACGGTATCTTTCGTATTGACCGGGTCGAATCGCGTAGAATCTGTTCTTCCCCTGGCAGTAAACCCCTTAACAGGGGTTAAGGGGAACCCCTTAACAGGTATGGTTCCACCACATGGTGGCTCATACGGGCTTCATAATAAAGCAGTGATTGGAAGTGTTAGACGCCTAGTCAAACACGAAACGTGATCGTCGGCGTCAGCGCGAGTGATGCGAAAAATCAATATCGCGCGGTTACGTCACACAATGACACAATTATGATGGACAAATTCTAAATGCTTGTCTTGAGAAATTTCTAGGCAGATGCATAGGGAGCCGAGTTATTCCCAAGGAAGTTCAAACAATAATTTCCTTATATTTTCCTTGTATATTCTAGCATAGGATGTCTGTAGATGCTAGAACCCGAGGAAGAGCGTTCAGAAACTGTCCATAGAGCCAAATACTCAAGGGCACAACTAACCTAAGTCAGCCCTAGAAGCCCCGGTGCTCGTTCTGGTTCTTTTTTCCGAGTTTGGCCGCATACACAAGAAGATTTACTAGTAATCTTCGCAATAAAAATTACCGCGACAAGTAAGTCAACTTTCCTTCCTATCCTTTAGGCCATCGTCTACAAGATAAAACAAATTCTCAAAATGATGTTACAATATCTGTGACGGAATAGTCCCCAATGAACGAGCAAGTTCAACCAAAGAAGCAATGACACAATTGACATACATGAATGGGTGAATCAATGACTGAAAAAAATTACACCATCTCCCACTAAAGGGAACCATGTGGGGATGCGAAGCAATGCATGGGCGACTTAAAGATTCGTTCAACACGGGCGCCTTGGCCGATGTTAACGCATCCTTGCAAGTGGAGCACACCATGAATTCACTGTAGTTGCTGTTGTTACTCGTCCCCGAACTCTTGTTGGAGCATGTCACGCGGGTTCATCGCACGTCTGGAGAATCTCGTTCCCCGACGCCATCACGTAGTTACTGAGAAAGCGTAAGGGGAAGAGGCCACAGCGTCTTATCCCGCCCCTTACACAGGCCCGAACGCGCTAGCGCGTGCCAACGCGTTGTGACTAGGATAAATTCGTTGGTTCATCGCGCGTCTGCAGAATCTCGTTCTTAGACGCCATCACATGACTGCTGAGAGAGTGTAAGGGGGAGAGGCCACAGCGCCTTACCCAGCCCCTTACACAGGCCCGAACGCGCTAGCGCGTGCCAGCACACATGGTTTTGTCTGCGTTACGCCAAGCTACGACAGCATACGGCAGCCCGGGCCCCTAAAGTGCTCTGCACGAATCATCATCAAGGCGGTCGAAGAAAAAGAGGAAGAAGACTACTCCTTGGCGCGAGCGCGCGCTCAGATGGCTATGCTAGGTAGAACGGTCGCCAATAAAACTACGGACACAGCCCCTCGTCCATCTAATAACATAGAACTCATTTTCGAGTTGCCTAACTCATGCGAAAATGTAGGAATTTACTCTAAGTTGCGGCTTTCCTCAGAATGCTTTTTTTAAATGGCATCAGGGTGGCGTCTTTCACCTTTCCAATGTTCGTGAGCCCCTGGAACGGCCCCACAAAAGACGCTTAAACGGAACGCGCAGCGTCTTAACCAGTGGTATTTTAGTACAGCTGAACGCATTGACGCAAACGCCAACGGAAGCACATACGGCGTCATGTAGACATAAAAAAATCACAGCATATCCACGCAGTGAATGATGATGAGTGGGCGAAGCTGCGGAGGTTCATCGGTAAACCGTGAATCTTCCGTGAGTTCTGCCCAGTACATCACCACCGACGTGAGATCGGGCGCGTTTATACTAAAGGTTCGATGAGAGTTATGACGACTTGCAGCTCACTTTAATTTTACATGTACGCTGTGAATTTTCATTGTTTAGAAAACCATTGCTTTAGAAAACTTCTGGCGTCTTTCGTTAAGCAGCTGGCGTCTTTTCGTTTTGCTTTAGAAACATCTGGCGTTCTTTCGTTTTGCTTTTAAAAAACATCGGGCGTCTTTCGTTGGTTTATTTCATCAATCAACGGCGTTTTGAACAAAATTTTTATTGTTTATTCACGCACAGGAGAAATCTCACCAGGCACTACCTTGGAGGTAAACAATGGCTGCTAATGGGAATGAGAGACAGAAGAAGTCGGCTTTTAGCTAACACTTACACTTCTACTTCTACTAACGTTTCCTACTGGAACATGCCAATGGCTGCTAATGGGGAATGAGAGACAGAAGAATTCGGCTTTTAGTTAATGCGCACGCTGCGAATTTTTTATTGTTCAACAACGCACAGGAAAAATCTCCCACCGGCGCCACCTTGGAGGTCAAGATCTGGTACTAGCGTTACGACTGGTTACGCACTACGACTATTACGACTACGAGGGACGAACGGATGCCGCCTTAAGGAGATTCGCCCGATCGCTTCTCGGCCTCTTGGCTAAGATCAAAGCGACAGGCAGAAGGTTTCTAGCATCAAGTTCTAGGTCGTGCCGTCTCCCGGTGCCCGCGATCGGCCTGGCCGGTCGCCTGCAGCGTGAGGATGGCATTCCGAGCCCCACCCCATAACGCGCATTGCTTTAGTTTTAGCGCGCCCACCGACTCAACTGCCGATGACATCATCGACGCGATTGAGGAAATAACCGGACCGAGAGGACTCAAGTCTTTACAGCACCAAGGTGGAACTATGTTTTGTATCGCCGTAGCCACGGCTGCGGCGGCAGGCAAGCTTTCGGCAAGTGGTAGTTTCGTGCTCAACGGTGCTGCAGTACCAGTAGCACAGGTCGGCCCTCAAGTTGTCACCGTCACGGTCTTTCGGTGTCCCCTCTTCGTCGGCGACGCCTCCCTGGCCGCGGCGTTCGCGCAGTATGGTAAAGTCCTGGAGACTAACGAGCAAACGTTTAAAGGACGCCAACATGTTGGCAACAGTCTGCGGGTCGTGCGACTGGAAATGTCAAAACCCGTACCCAACATTATGTCTGTACAAGGACATAGGGTTATGTGTGGCTATAGGGGCGTGACGAAAGTTTGCTCCCGATGCGCCCAAGAGGGCCACGTTGGAAAGGACTGCCACACGCCGCGATGTGCGAGGTGTGAAACGTTTGGCCACGACACGACTGGTTGCTCCGCCCTGTGCCGCCGCTGCGCCGGGGAACACGCTACGGCAGACTGCTTACAGCCAAGGTCGTACGCCGCGGCCGTGGGGGAGAGACCAGCAGCACGTGGGCAGGCAGTTGCTACGGAAGGCGAATCACGTGGTCAAGACATGGTGGCGCCAGACGAAGGACGCGAAGTACAAGCCAGAGAGACCGACAGCTCTCCTGAAGAAGCATGCGTCAGGGACTGGAGCACGTGGGCCGACGACGCGTCCTCAAGTCTACCAGCGGAACGAGGCACGGCAGTTTCTACGGATGCGGAGTCGCTGTCCGGACTGAGTCAAGTGGCATCAACGGAATCAGAGAGCTCGGGAGCGTCAACAAGCCACAGCGCGAAAGCGTCGCAGTCACGCTCCCCTTCAGGTGCTGAGTCCGCGCCCAGCAAGCCCCCGACCGTGAAGCACACTGGTAGCCAGGTGGCCGCCGGGCGAGGACACCGCACGCACGTGGTGGATTCCCCAGTTAGGCGGACCACTACCGAACCGGCAAGCACATCACAAGACCAGCAGCCGCTGACCCCAATATCTCAGGCGGTTAAGCAAGGCCGAGACCCCAGCCTCCGAAGCCCGTTGTACCAGTAACGGACGTCCTCGGACAAGGAGACGACATGCACGTCGACAAACCGGACCTGAAACGGCCACACCACTCGTCGTCGTCAAGTGCCGACGAGCCGGGAAACCCCCGCAAGCTGCCGGCGATGAAAACGTCGCGCCCCGGGGACCTCCCCGAGCCCGAGACCCAAGACCTGTAACGGACGTTGTTTGACCCGTCGTTCGCCGACGGGAAGGTATTGTTTTCGTTCTTTTTCCGCTTGACCTTCTCTGGCGTCATGGTTAACGTTCTAACTTTAAATGTGCAAGGATTTTGCAAACCAGATAAGCAGACGGAAGTTATACATTACGCTAGAGAACAGTTCATTGATATTTTATTTCTACAAGAAGTGAATTTTGTGTCGTCGTCGGATGTAGCCGCATTTCAGAGGCGGTTTAATCTTCCATGTTTCTTTTCCCTCGCTTCCACACGCAGCTGCGGGGTCGGTGTTGTGATAACGAACACCGCCCCTTTTCGTCTGTCTTCAATATGGTTGATAGTGAGGGGCGCGTGTTGGTTTTGAAATGCGTAGTAGGAAGCCTGCGCATGCGCTTTGTTTGTGTGTATGCGCCAACAAGGAAAAGGTATACGAATGCGTTTTTTCCGATCCCTGACATCCTATCTCTTAGATGATTGTGCCACAGTTTTGTGCGGGGATTTTATTTGTGTCTTAGATGCGTGCGAGACGTCCGTGCCCAGGACAGGGCAGGACACAAGCAATGCACGAGAACGGCGAGAACAGACATGGTAATTTAAATGCGAGAGCGTTGAGAAAACCCGGCAGGACGTTCACCCGGAATGGAAAGCATAAAAATCAGGATCCACAGGAATCAACCTAAGCATTCTGCGTGGCATGGTATTCACCACAAAGAGAGGTCTACAAACTGGTTTGGAAAAACGCCATGCAGGCTTAGCCGTCAGGTGGTTGTGGGTCTGGGTACTAATTTTACAAGAAAGCAATAACTACATATGTAGTGCACAATACAGACGCATATCACATTAACGTGGGTCCTTTGGCTCTGCTTTTGTAAGTCTAAAGTATTACATTTGTATTCCTATGATTCAGAACATTTGAAGCATTCCGACCCCGGAGGAATACTATAACGAAAGTTGCAAGATATTCACATCATCGGCGTGAAGTGCCTTAGTCCGAAACCAGTGTCCTCTTCATTTCTTACGGGCGGGGCGATGTCCTCAGGGACCGAGGATTATGACAGATATTGACGCCTTGGAAGCTTGACCTCGCGGTGCTTGCGGACGACGAATCGAAAGATATCCTACGCGCGGGGATCAACAGAACGCTGACAAACGCGAGAAACCCTTCCCTGGAGTGGGACGCCCTCAAGTCGCAGTGGGCCCACCGCCACGTCACTGGGCGAAGGAGAGTGGCAGGAATGCCAAAATGAGGCTCGCGCACGATCTGAATGAAACCCTGAGAAGGATCAGGATAGTTAACGCCGGAGCCCAGCTGACCCCAACTACGAGAGAGTATTTGGGGCTATTGAGAGCGAGGTACGATAGGCTCTTCCTAAGGACGACCCAAAAGGCGAACTTATACGCACAGGACACCATATTCCGAGACGCTCCGGAGCTCACCCGATTTTTGCGATCGCGGCGCTCGCCAGACGGCCCGAGCAGTTATGTAATGTCAGTCAGCATGCCGGACGGGTTCGTGTCTGAATGTGTCGCGGATATAGACAGGCGCTTCTTCGAATACTTCGCAGACCTGTTCACCGAAGGAGACATGGCCGCAGATTCGGACGCGCTCAACAAGGAGTTAGAAGGACTGTGCGCGACAGTATCAAAATTGCCGGCTGCAGCGAGCGAGAGCCTCTTGAAAACGGTCTCCGCGGCCGAAGTATTTTCGATATTACGGTCGATGAAGGTGGGTTCAGCCCCGGGCCCGGACGGCCTGCCAACGGAGTTCTATAAATTATTCTGGCCGGAAATCGGTAAAGGCCTTGTAGGAATGATAAATGAAATCCTAAGCAATGAAAGGGTGCCGGAGTCGTTGAAAGAAGGGAAACTAATTTTGATACCTAAAGAAGATACAGATCACCGACTACCCGGGTCATGGCGACCGATAACCGTACTAAATGCCGACTATAAGATATTTGCGGCGGTCCTGGTGAGCCGACTCAAACACTGGTGGCCAGATGTGATATGCACCCAACAAGTGGGCTCGGTCGTCGGTAGAAACATCTTTAACGCCCTGACGCTCACTCGTGACCTTCTCGCCTACATGGACCACACAAAGACACCAGGCCTTTGCGTATCTCTCGATCAGGAACATGCATTCGACCGAGTTCGGCACGAATACCTCTTTGCCATATTAGGAGTATACGGATTCCAGCCAAAAGTGATCGATCTGTTCCGGATCATATACAGCAATATGACGAGTACCCTGGTGATAAATGGGGTGGCGAAGGGGAAGATACGGCTAACCAGAGGCGTTCGACAGGGGTGCGCCTTGAGCCCCATGCTGTTTGTCCTATGCATCGACCCCTTCATTCCCTCGATATCAGCGGATGCAAAAATGCGCGGACTTCCGCTTCCGGGAACAGAGACGGTGACGGTATCTGCGTATGCGGATGATGTAACGGCGTTTGTTAGAGACCTAGATAGTTTGTTTCAGGCGCTGAGGCGCTTTGAAGATTACGGTAGGCTCTCGGGAGCGAAACTAAACATCAGTAAAAGCAGTGCCTTGGTGCTGGGCGATCTGCACCAGACGAGCCTACCTTGTAGTCTAAGGATAGAAAAAAAGATAAGGATTCTTGGGGTCACGTTCGAGCAAAAAGGAGTCGCATCAGATGTCTGGGACGATTTGGTACAGGAGGTAGTGGATTCCACACAAAAGGCAATGAGGTGTAACTTCTCGTTTGCTGAAAAGGCATACCTCATTAAGTGCATCTTTTTGGCACGCGTCTTCTATGTTGCACGTGTAACGTTGCCTCCGCCACCAGTGTTGCAGGTTCTTCACCGAGCCGTGTTCTCCTTTTTTTGGGAGGGAAGCACGGAGCGCCTCCAGAGAGACGCACTACGCCTACCGCGGTGCTTCGGCGGCTACGGTCTCCCGTGTATAGGAACGATGGCACAGCTGCTCGCACTTAGAACAGTGCTAGGAATATTGGATGATGTAGGGGCACCCGCAAGGCCACTTGCCATGTTTTTTCTAGGCCCGCTGCGCAGAACAATCGTCCCCAGGGCATTAGGAAACCTATACCCGAGTGCGGTGAACAACCCCGCTTACTACCGAGCGCTAGTGGCGCTTTCTCGAGAACTCACGGCTTTGGACTCCGACCTAAATCCACGGGAAGTTCCGCCAGCAAGGCTGTGCGAACAACTGGTGTCAGCCAGAACGACACTAAAGAGCCCGCCACCAACGTTCCCCTGGCTGGAACTGACGTCAGGCAGATTACCCAAAGAGGCTGCCGACCTACAGTGGCAGAGGGCCTGGCGTATTTTGCCGACCCTGGATCGCCTCCAGCGATGGGGGATAGTGCAGTATGCGAGGTGCCCCAACTGCGGCAGTACCGAAACAGCGGCACACGCCGTCTCGACTTGCGTGGTCGCAAGGACCTTCTGGCGACTTGTTCATCGAAGTATGCCCAGTTTGCGTGTAGCGAACTACTACACGAGAGACCGGTGCCCCCGAGGAGCCCTCGGCAGGTTAGCTATAGCCGCGGGCGAATATGTTCTCTGGCGCAATCGCTGCAGGGCATGCGTCCGTCGGAGACGTTTGTGGCTACAGTGGCCGTTGTTAGCTCAGTTTAGGAGGACAATATTAAGCTTACTGGAGTCCCAACTGTCAATACATGGCGAAGACGAATTCCTGCGGCACTGGTCCTGCCCGTTCTTGAGCGTTGCAAACGGTAAAGTGAGGCTCTCGTTGGTTTTCCCCGACCAAGAATTGTTTTGAAATGTACATAATTTCTGGCCGTGCCATGGCCACATGTGAGGTTTGTTGACAATACTTTCTGTCACGGCTACAGTATGCCTCAATATGTTTGGTTGTGATATTTAGACAGTAAAGAAAACTGTTCTGTGTGAAGGTGTTAGTGCTGTATGTCAAACTGAGCATTGTAGGGTTGAGTGCCTTTCTGTAACACTGTCCGTGTGGATTTCTCAGAAAATAAACATTTTCTCGATTTCGTCTTAAGGAGCTTCGCCCCTAAAAATCACAGCATATCCACGGAGTGAATGATGATGAGTGGGCGAAGCTGCGGAGGTTCATCGGTAAACCGTGAATCTTCCGTGAATTCTGCCCAGTACATCATCACCGACGTGAGATCGTGCGCGTTTATACTAAACGTTCGATGAGTTATGACGACTTGCAGCTCACTTTAATTTTACATGTACGCTGTGAATTTTCATTGTTTAGAAAACCATTGCTTTAGAAAACATCTGGCGGCTTTCGTTAAGCAGCTGGCGTCTTTTCGTTTTGCTTTCGAAACATCTGGCGTTCTTTCGTTTTGCTTTTAGAAAACATCTGGCGTCTTTCGTTGGTTTATTTCATGAATCAACGGCGTTTTGAACAAAATTTTTATTGTTTAATCACGCACAGGAGAAATCTCACCAGGCACTACCCTGGAGGTAAACAGTGGCTGCTAATGGGAATGAGAGACAGAAGAAGTCGGCTTTTAGCTAACACTTACACTTCTACTTCTACTAACGTTTCTTACTGGAACATGCCAATGGCTGCTAATGGGGAATGAGAGACAGAAGAATTCGGCTTTTAGTTAACGCGCACGCTGGGAATTTTTTATTGTTCAACAACGCACAGGAAAAATCTCCCACCGGCATCACCTTGGAGGTCAAGATCTGGTACTAGCGTTACGACTGGTTACGCACTACGACTAGGACAACTACGAGGGACGAACGGGTGCCGCTTTAAGGAACTTCGCCCCTAAAATTGCAGTACCTTAGCTCTAGCTCGGCTATGCCAGTATATACGTAGCGTTAGCAAAGGTTCAGGTGATTATTCTTAGCTTTCCACATTCTCTAGGATTAGCTTGCTTGTCACGCTTACTGCTGCTCCAATGATACACACACGGTATACGTATTATGTGGCACATGCATATTTATTTTTGCCAAATGTCAGGTTGCTTCTCTGTTGCCAGACAGACGGCTCGGTGGTCAGTGAAGTAACACGCTGCCGTCTCTATGGCCCAAACACAGTAACCGCTAATTGCCAGGCTACTACTTCGGGATCCGATGAGATAAGCTTCTCGGCTCTTATGCGGAGTCGAGCAGCATTTGCACTCTCCTTCTCAATGGTGTTACCCATGTGCAAACGCCAGTAAGAGGTGCTATCAAGCAACCCCGGCGCAGTGTTAGACAGCGACTGCACAGCGTAGGCGCAAAGTATTGTTAAGGAGGAGAAGGAGGATACAACTTTTTTCAAAAGAAAGTTCGGGGGTTTGGAGATGCCGCTTGTCTGCAACGACCTCTTCTTCCCCTGCAATGACGGCTTTTTGCAGCTCTCTGTTGTGGGACCTGTTGTATATCAAGAACGCACGATCAGAGGGTTCCGCGTCTGAACGCGACGGCGTCAAGCCTGGAGCTGACGGCGCCGTGCCGACGGTCTGCGCTTCGTTTCCATTACCCGTCTGTGGGCAGCTTATATCGTCCCCGTGAAATAGGATATCGCCTGGCGCGCTGCGGCTGCGCAAATGGTCTACGTGGCAGAATCTTACTTGACCCGAAACAAACACTAGGTATGTCATGGCGGACCTTCTGTTGACTATCTTTCCGGGAAACCACTTAACGGTTTCACCTCGAACGCTTCTTACGTAAACGAGATCCCCTTTTTCAAACTGTCTTAAGCGACCTCGGTGTCTGTCTGCGCTCTCCTTTATGTGCGTCGTTTTTTCGTTCATTTTTCGTGCAAGGTCTGGTTTTAGCATAGAGAGCCCCGTGCGCACTTTCCATCTCAAGAACAATTCAGCTGGCGTCTGCCCTGTGACTGTATGGGGAGTGGTTCTGTACCCAAACACGAAGTTATCCACTTGTTGTAGTGTTCTTTGCTGGTTTTTCTTTTGGTCACTTACTCCCTGCAGCAGAAGCGACTTCTTCAGCGTTTGTACTGCTCTTTCTGCCGCCCCATTTGATTGTGGGTGGTAAGGAGGAGTTAGCGTGTGTTTCACACCGTTTGCTTTTAGAAAGTCCTCAAATTCTTGGGCTCTGAACTGAGGGCCATTGTCTGTAACAATTTCGTGTGGCAATCCATATGCAGCAAACACAGATCTCACTACTTCGATTGTCTTTTGCGCTGTTGTGGAGTTCATGATTTTTACCTCTAGCCACTTCGAATGGGAGTCCACAGCAATGAGAAATGATTTGCCATTTTTCTCTGCAAAATCTAAGTGTACTCTCTCCCACGCATTCTCACACCATCTCCACGGTTGCAATGGAGTGGGCTGACCGAACGAAGCAACACTCTGGCAAATATCACACTTTCTAGTGATTTCCTCAATACTGCGATCAATAGCAGGCCACCAGACCATTGATCTAGCGATTGCCTTCATCTTAGTGATACCGATGTGCTGTTCGTGCAAGAATCCAAGAACATCACTTTGAAGTGAAGCGGGAATCACAACTCTGTTATTCCACACTAAACAACCCATGTGCACACTCATTTCTAACTTCCTTACAAAGTACGGCTTTAGTTCGTGAGAAACTTTGTTTGGCCAACCGCTCCATGTGAATTCACGTACAACGCAGAGTACTTCATCTCTGGCTGTCTCTAGCTCAACCTCTTTAACTGTGACAGGAATGTCTTGTATCGGTGCAAAATAAAAAATGCTTCCAGACTCTTCAGTAATTTCAGGCAGGGGGAGCCTCGACAAACCATCAGCATTGCCAATCGTACGTCCTGCCTTATACGTGACCTGGTAACGGTAATTTGACAGTACGTGTAACCAACGGTGCACTCGCGCAGCAGCCACAGAGCTTGCTGGACGCTTAGGGTCAAAAAGAGCAGTCCGTGGCTGGTGATCCGTGAAAATTTCGAACTTGCAACCATACAAGTACTTGTGAAATTTCTTGATCCCAAAAATAATGGCAAGTCCCTCTTTCTCAATTTGCGCGTAATTGCGCTCAGTTTGGGTCATTGATCGAGACGCAAAGGCAACAGGTTTTTCATGACCATCAACCACATGAGACAGCACTGCCCCTAAGCCGTATGCAGACGCATCACATGTCAGACGCAAATCTTTTCTGACATCATAAATCTGCAATAGCTGGTTATTACACAGCAATTCTTTGCATTCTCTGAAACCCTTGTCACACTGACTTGACCATTTCCATGCACTTTCTTTGCGTAGCAAGTTGTGTAATTGCTTAGGCAGAGTTGCCAGATTTGGCATGAACTTCGCATAGAAGTTAACGAGGCCAAGAAATGCTTTGAGCTGTGTAACATCCTTTGGCTGGGGAGCAAGCATGATAGTTTCCACTTTGTCTGGTGCTGGGTGCAACCCATTCTTGTCAATTACGTGTCCCAGATAGCGCACATTGCTTTGAAAAAACGAGCATTCTTCTGCATTAACGCGGATTCTATGATCCTGTAGCTTCTTAAGCACTCTTTCGGTTCTTTCGTTGCATTCTTGCTTATCTTTTTCTGAAATAAGTACATCTATGTAGCATGCGGTGCCAGGAAGTCCTCGTAAAATCTGGTCCATTACTGCTTGGAACATCGCCGGAGCGCTTGCTACTCCGTACGGCAGTCTTTTAAATCTAAAAAGACCCAAATGAGTGTTCACTGTCAATAGCTCTTGGGCGCGTTCATCAAGTTGAAGTTGCAGGTAAGCCTTAGAAAAATCTAGAACTGTGAAATTTGTGCCTCCTACTACAGGTAAAGGCAGTGGGTATTGATCCACCTCTATACGCGGATTTGCAGTAATTCTGTAGTCCCCACATATCCTAACAGAATTGTCTTTTTTTGGCACTATCACAAGAGGGGTCGCCCATTCTCTGTGCTTGACTCGATATATGATGTCAGCTCTCTCAAGGTAATTGAATTCTTTTTCAACTTGCTCCAACACGGCGTATGGAACTGGTCTAGCCTTACAAAAAAGGGGTGACACATTCTCTTTCAGAACAATGCTCCTATTGAAGCCCTTGATTGTACCGTATCCTTTTGCAAACACTTTATGGTACTTTTTCAATAGAGAATTTTCTGTCTGAACGTTGTACACAGGTACGACTTCTGACCAATCTAACCTTATTTTCGACAACCACTTACGCCCCAAAAGTGTTGGCATCCTCAAGCCCAATTCATGCTTGACTATTACAAGCGGCAGCTCATGGCGCTGTGTGCCATAGCTCACATCAACTTGCGCGGAACCCTTCACATTTACAGGTGTTCCGTTGTATGTGACCAAGCGCACATCAGTTGCGGACCACTCAGCATCGGGAAAACATTTTTCGAATTCGCTTTCCGACATTAGAGACATTGTTGATCCTGTATCAAGTTCCATTGGAACCTCTTTGCCATTCATGTGTAGCTTTACTACTAAAGGAGATGTCTGACCATCTCTCTGGTTATGCCCTATTGCCAACAGTTTCGCCTCTGTTGTGCTTTGGTCAATGCAATGTGTTTGTTTAGTTCGACACATTTTAGCAACATAGCCGTTTTTCGAACATTTGAAACACTGACTCTGCAAAAATGGACATGCCCTAGCGAAATGCTCATCACCACACCTGAAACATTTTCCTTGTCCCTCGCGAGAAAGTCCTTCTTTCCGCGGCTTCCCTGGTTTACAGGTGGCAGTCCCCATTGTGGACGCTGTTTGGCTTTTGCCCGTGGGCGTCCTTTTAGGCGTCGGCTTGTTGTGCCAGTTGACGTCCGCAGGAGCTGGGAGAATTTCTTTGGTGTCGTTCTTTGCGGTTTCCATGGCGGTGGCGATGTTTAGAACTCGTTTCCATGGCGCCTCCTTGTTCGGTAACGACAGCAGGCGGCATCGGATGTCCTCGCTGCGAAGACCCGAGATTAGCCGATCTTGAAGACTTTCTTCAAGGAAGCTGCCGAACTCGCATGTTGCCGCAAGCTTCTTGAGCTCGACGACGAATTCTCCAATTGTTTCACTTTGGTCTTGATCCGTGCGATGGAACCTGTACCGTTCCGTGACTATGGATCTCTGTGGTGCGGAGTGCTCGCGCAGAACTTTCGTGATATCAGCATACTTGGAGTCAGCAGGACTCTTAGGCAGCAGAAGGCTTCGTAGTGTCACGTAGGCTTTTTCACCCAGGACTGTCAAGAACACTTGCGCCTTCCTCGGCTCGTCGATGTTAGCGCTTGCGAAGACCTCGAATCTTTCGATGTAGACTTCGATGCTTCCAGTGTCGGGACTGAACTCAGGAAGCCTTCCAACCGGCGTCGTAACCACGCTGCGATCTCCTGATGCTGTTATACCGTCTGCCGATGTTGCCATGATTGGTTAGGGTATTAGCTTGTATTCGGTGGAGACAGTGGCCTCTGCTCTCGTAAGGTTGTTGTGCGGTATGGGTTACAATCGCCTGTCATCTTTGTACATATACGTGAGGTCGTTGTAGGAGTGTACGTGCGTGCGATATGCGCCCGGCGCGGCGACGGATGACGACCAGCGTGGTGGCACAGCAAAGCGCGACCCGGTTTGCTAACCGTCATGTCACATCATGTGCTTCCCCGTGTGGGAATCGCGCGCACCACTGGACAATATTGACACGTGCGGCGCAGTGGGTGTGGGCGCGGCCCACATGTGAGCTACAAAAGCGGCAGCGGGCACGCTGCCGGAGGACTCGGCGATTGACTCTCCGGCAGTGTACGTGCGTGCGATATGCGCGCGGCGCGGCGACGGGTGAGGACCAGTGTGGTGGCCGTGAGTTTGTTCATTGAAGTGTACGCGTAACCGTTTCAAATAGTTTGTCGTTCTAATAAACGTTATTTTTGAGTTTCGGCATCACCGGTTGCCTCCCGTCCTTGGCCAGACGCCACAAACCCCACAACTAGCGCCCAACGAGGAATCGGCCCAGGCGGTTGCCAGCGAGAATGGAGGCGGAACTGAACCGCCTTCTCGAGGCTGTGGAGCGCATTGATACCACAACTGCAGCATACCGCGCGGCGCGGGGAGACGCAAAATCAGCAGCCTACTGTGCGGCGAACAGCGTGGTGGTCACAGTATTGGACTGCGGACGATGACCGGCGGCTCCGGTTTCGCAAGCGGGCACGTCGGCAAAAAAGGCGGCCGACGTGCCCAAAAAGGCAATCTTCCTCGTCGTTGATCGCTTCGACCGAGGCCGAAGCGATCAACGACGAGGAAGATTGCGTGGCCGAGTGCGGCCAGGAGTATTTGACGAAGGATGAAGACAAACACGAAGGCAACGGCGAAGCGGCCGGCCGCACTGCTGGAGCCGTCGAAACGGACGCCGAGGAAGATTCGGCCGCGGGAGCGCAGGCGGACGCCGGGCGCGAGGCTGAGCTGGCCCTGATCGTTCTTCTCGGCGACGACGTCGCGGACGCCTATGCAGAAGAGGAGGGCCAGGCCGCGGCAACGAAGCAGAAGGCCAGTACCGTGACGCCGAGACTTGCCGTTAGTTCCGGCGCCAGAACAATGGCTACGAGAGGGGCTGCAGCGGAAGTAGCGGGGAAGGCCAAGGCTGAGGTGACCAGCACGAATCCTGAGTGCGACAAGTCGGCGGGTGGGCGCCGTGTGAGCAGCTTGAAGGCGGCAGCCCTGACCGGTGAGGCTCCTCAAGGAACTTGACCACACTGACAGCAGCGACCCAGACAGCGGCCGCAAACGCCTAGACTCACAGACGCAGGGCAGCCCGGCTGTTTCCCGCGCACGGCAGCAGCGCCGGAGGCGGGCTGAGCCTGCCCGGAAGACCCCTGCTAACCCGGCGTGTGGTGCCAAGAAGGCAGCTGCCTTCAAGGGCAGCGAGAAGGACGAGAAGAACAAAGCCGAGGATGCTGTTGAGGCTTGGCAAGCAGATTCCGAAGAAGGCTACGCCTCCCACGAGAAGGAGCAACGACAGTCCAGCAAAAAGGAAGAGAGGGCAACCACAAACCGCGGCAGCAAGGCGACGAGCTTGACTACGGTGGGCAAGAACAAGAACGATAAGCGACTCTTTTTCTCACAATGGGAGGATGTGTGAGAATCGCGCACACCACTAGACGATACTAACACTTGGTGCGCAGTGGTTGGGCGCGCGGCCCACATATGGGCTACCAAAGCGGTAGCGGACACGCTGCGGAAAGACTCGGCGATTGACTCTCGGGGAGTGTACGAGCGTGTGGTATGCGCCCGGCCAGCGCCCTCTAGAATATTTTCAGGCCTGCTCACTACTCCGGGCATGGCCTCTGACGTCGCTCATTCTTGACCCTCGTCTCCTGCCGAGTAGACATGCGCATGCATGGTCACGCCGTTCGAGAGAGCAGGATTGCTAAGCCAGACGAAGCCTGTGGTGGAATACTGGTGTTTCTTCTGGCGCCTGCATAAAGACCGTGGTCTGCGTTTGTGAAGTGCTGCGTGGTGATGTGATGTGCTTTGTTCACTGCATGTCCGCGTTGTACACCTGCAAGCTCTCCCAATGGAGCAGCGCTGTGGGCCCAAGTGTCGCCGATATTGGCAATGTACCGAAGGCTCCAGTGTTTTCACTCCCCCAGGGCGACCAAAAAGAGAAATGAGAGCGTGCCGTTCATCGCGATGGCGTTGATATGCATCCTCTCCGGGATTCGAAGGTATGTGTACGTCCATACTAATTGCTTTAAAGGCACCACCTCTAACACGTTCGGTTCTTTCGATAAAATAATGACGTCGTGTGCGCTTCTGACTTGTTATCGTAAGCCTTGACATTAGGCACATTTAGCTGAACGTCGCTGACGCTGTGCATAGATTTCGTGCTTGTGACGAGCGCATCTTGCCGAGATGCGGTGAGCTTGGCTGCAAAACGACGGCGAAACGAAGTAGACGCACCTTCATGCTCCAATCAAGCTAATTGACAAGCGGAGCGAGAGATGCGTTTTACGTTCCGCTGCTCGCACCCCGAACTCATCAAAATGCTGCAATAAACGCGCGTGGCAGTATAATCTCAGAACAGGCGCTCCTTCAGGGTCGGTAAACATTTCGCTATTCGCGCATAGCACCGCGGGCTTCTTATAGCATATCCGATTACTTGACTGAGATGAGCTAAGGAGTGCCGGTGCGTGGCGTTGTGCTATGTTTTGTACATATTGTAACGTACAAGAGCAACTCAGACAAACCCGATCCAACACAACTCCATCCTTTTTTTCTCTTTCACTAGACTCCCCTTCACGCGCCAGTCACTTCGTTGGTATGATCCACTACATTCGCCACCCCCTCTCCCCCAGAGTCGGAGCTTGAAGACGAAGAGGCGGGAATACAAAAATCACGCGGCACATGAAGTTTCAACTGTCTTGCATGGGCGGGAAAAACACGGTTTCGTCTTTTGGTGCCCAGTTCTGGAATGACTTCCAAGCGGAACGTAACAGGGCCTAGGGCTTTCACCACCCGAAATGGACCCGAAAACCGGGGAATAAACTTCTGGCAGCGCTGTGGAGCACGCTGGGTGCGTCTAACCAGCACCAGGTCTCCCGGTTTGAAAGGGGTGTAATTCTCAAGGGAAGGCGAGCGGAATTTCGCCTGGTGATGCGCTATGGCCAGGTGCGCTCTAAAGCGAGCCTTCCGAAGGAGCTCCGCAGTACTGGTGTAGTCCGGACGGTGGTGCGCCGTTGTGTTCAAACCAAAGAAACTCTCTTGCGGAAGCCTTGGCGTCCTTCCATAGACAAGTTTGAACGGTGACTCCCGTGTGATTTCCTGCTGTGACGTATTGAGGGCGAAGACAGCTGCGGCAACGTATTCGTCCCAGTTGTCATGACTAGGACTCACGTACGACGACAGTATGTCCTTTATGGTACTGTTTGTACGTTCCACCAGACCGTTTGTTTGTGGGTGCTGAGGGGTGGCCGCTGCATGTTGCATTCCATGGTTATTCAATAGGTTTCTGAATGCACGCGACGTGAAGGCCGTGCCGCGGTCGGTGATCAGCAAGCGTGGTGTACCGTGTCGAAAAACGATGCACTCGTTTATGAACGTGAGGACGTGCTGCGCCGAAGAGTTAGGGACGGCCCTGATTTCGGTCCACTTCGTGAGATAGTCCGTGACAACGATGAGGAACCTGTTGCCGCGCGACGTACGTGGAAACGGGCCCATGTGGTCAAGTCCCACTATCTCAAAAGGCGTTTCCGGAAGATGAATAGGTTGCATGGGGACCGGTGGCGGATCTGTGACGGCCTTCCGTGCCTCACAGACCGTGCACGACAAAACGTAGCGGGAGACGTCAGTCTGCATGCGCCGCCACCAAAACCTCTCTTTGATGCGTGCCAGCGTCTTGTGAAGCCCGAGGTGACCGGCAGTCGGGGTGTCGTGGCACATGAACAGCATCGATTGTCGCATGGCTGCAGGCACGACAGGCACACACGACCCATCCCGATGATTTCGGTGAAAAAGGATTCCATCTCGGACGACATAAGACGCAGCGAGACTTTCACGACGACGCTTGGGAGTGCGTACTTCCCCGGACAACCGCTGGATTATATCGAGGATTTCTGCGTCTTGTGGCTGTGTGGCGCGTAAATCAAGCACTGCGGTGACTGGCGAGGTGCTGTTGACAGCTGTCGGGTGGCGAGAAAGGTAGTCAGCGTCCTGATGTCGAGCGCCACTCCGATGGACAACGGAAAAGGTATAATCTTGCAGCTTTAGAGCCCACCTGGCTAAGTTAGCGTTGAGGTCTTTTTTTGTTTGAAGCCAGCGAAGGGCGACTTTGTCGGTAACGACCGTGAAGGTTTTACCATAAACGTACGGGCGAAATTTTTCTACTGCCCAAACTACCGCCAGGCACTCAAGTTCGGAGGCGTGGTATCGGCTCTCTGGTTCACTGAGCCGGCGGCCAGCATAAGCGACCGGCCTCTCCTGGCCGTCCTCGTTAAGTTGCAAGAGAACAGCTCCGAGGATAAGCCCGCTGGCGTCTGTGTGTAGAATAGTCGGCGCATTCTCATCATAGTGCGCGAGTGTCGGTGGTGCCTCAAGGGCAGTCTGGAGGTCGCGGAAGGCAGCTTCTTGATCGAGACCCCATTTCCAGCGAACTTCTTTCTTCAACAATTCGTTGAGAGGTGCTGCGCGGGAAGCGTAGTCAGGGACAAAGCGCCGGAAATATGAAGCAAAGCCTAGGAAACTTTTAAGCTGCTTAGCCGTGGTGGGAGGCGGAATACAGGCGATGGCTTGGAGCTTGGTCGGATCAGGGCTTATGCCTTTGGCGCTGACTACGTGTCCCAAGTAAGTAACTTCCGAGAAGCCGAAGAAGCACTTTGAAGGCTTAATGCAAAGACGAGCGTCTTGTAGAGCACGCAGGACCATTTCTAAGCGCCTGAGGTGTTCGGGAAACGTAGGAGCATAAACGATGATGTCGTCTAAGTAAACCAAACCATCGACCACTTCAGATGCCCAAGAACCCGGTCCATTAATCGCTGAAATGTAGCGGGAGCGTTGGAGAGGCCGAATGGCAGGCGGTTAAACTGGTATAGTCCGTCGGGAGTTGTAAAGGCGGTCTTCTCAGCGTCATTTGGGTCTAGTTCCACTTGCCAATAGCCAGAAAGAAGATCCAGCGTAGTGAAAAAACTGGCACCATGCAGGCGGTCAAGGGCATCATCAAGACGAGGCAGTGGATACACGTCCGGTTTGGTGACACTGTTTAGTCATCGATAATCTACACAGAAACGAATCGTGCCGTCTTTCTTTCTGACGAGTACTACGGGGGACGACCAGGGACTGGACGAGCGCGATATGATACCCCGTTTAAGCATGTCATACACTTGCTTAGCGATTTCTGCGCGTTCAGACGCAGAGACTCGCCGCGGGTGATGTCGAATAGGAATTTCAGAGCCGGTATCGATTCTGTGCTGCACCAAGGGAGTGTGGCCGAGCTCACTGGGTGACATGGCCACGCAGTTACGGAATTTTCGTAGAAGTGCTTGAATCTCTGATTTCTGTGACGGAGTAAGTTGGGACCGAAGTTGAATTCATTCCAGTCTAAGGGCGAAGTAGCTGGTGGGGAAGGTGCTCCGGGCTGCACTACTGCCACGACAGACGGGGCTTCAAGGTAGGTACAGGTACCGAGAACGGTGTCTGGCGGCACGCGCAGGTTTCTGTCGGACAGATTGAAGACAAGCACTGCAAAGGTATTGCCGGAACAGTGATGAAGGGCCCGCGGCATTGCGAATTCACCTCCAGGCCGGGAGCAAACGGCGCTTTCTACAAGAATGTCCGTGTCGGCAAAAGACTTCGCGTGGCTGTAAACGGGCACCCACGCAGCAGACGACAAGGGTATGGTAACTGAAGTTGCCGTAATCACAGGATGCAAAAGAAATGATGATCTTTCAACTTCGGGTCGTTCACTTCTGTTTGCACCAACGGCCATACACGTCCTCGTGTTTGGAATGCCGAATTGCGAAGAAAATTTAGTAACCAGACTTTTCATCATGCGGTAGTTGGCAGCGAGCACGGAACAGACTTTGTGAACAGTGCTGTAAATGACTTGATGTAACAGGAAATACGACTGCCAAGGACAAGCTTTATTGGAGGCTGCTAGAGTTGCTGGCGGTGGTATCGACGTGGTAGATATCAGGTCAATGGTGCAATCAGTGCCGCTAAACTGCAAACGGACGCCAAACGCTGCACACCAATCACAGCCTAAGATCACTGGCACACACAGGTTTGGGACGACAAGGAACCGATGTCTCGCTTTCTTCCCAAGCGCACACACATTCAAGCAGACTTCGCCTAGGCTAGGCAGAGCAGCTGCATCAGCCAGGACGAGGTGGGGTCGATCGACCTGTGCAGGGTTCACCGAAAATCTTCCAAACAAGAAACTCGACGTGAGAAAACAGAAGGCAGCGCCTGTGTCCACAAGTGCTTCAACACGCTGCGGCGGATCTCCAAGCTTCACCGGCAGAGTTGGAATCTCGGTGAAGGGACCAAGTGAAAGGAGAGGGGCTTCAGTCATCATGCGGGGTCCTGCCCTCGGCGGCCCGCATTGTTGTTTCCCAAGGGAAACTTTGCACGAGCAACAGGGTTTGGCAGCGACTCGGACATTCCAGAGCAGTTACGAGCAAAATGCCCTACGTCGTTGCAGTGGTAGCAGCGAAACATCGCTGTAGGCTCGTGTAGCTGAGCAGGAGAATTTCGGGCCCCGGAGGGCACGTCCGTGTAGGTTGGCCTCCGGTTCGGACCTTCAGCTGCTTGCGAGCGTTCTTGTATCTCTGCCTCAAGAGCGACGGCTAGAGCTCATGGTAGGTCGATCGGACGAGCGAGGCGGACGAAGCGCTGGACGTTTCTGTTATTGATGGCGTCAACACAGGCATTAGCAGCAATGAGGTCCATGGTTGCGGTAGGGCAACCCGACAAGGCCTTCCGGGACAAGCTATCGACGTGAGCAGCGAGTTCTTGAAGGTATCGCCGACCCTGCCGGACGTGTTTCAGTTGTGTGAGGTAGAGCTGAAGAAGATGACGGTCACCAAATCGGCTTTCGATCGGCGACACCAGTGCTTCATAGTTCGAGCGGATGCCTTGGGGGATGTACTCGAGGTATTCAGCCGCGGCGTCACGGAGTTGCACAGCATGGGCTTTGTCTTGAACTGTCCAGCCGTTTAGGGTAGCAACAGACTCGAACTGCACCAGAAATGCTGCCCATGATGTGGTACCATCAAAGGTAGGTGGTGGAAGGTGTGCTCCAAAAAACCGAGACTGAGCTCGACCGATGTTGTTTTGTTCGACCGATGTAGACACGCGTTGCTGACGGTTAGACTGTGCCTCGATGACAGAGACCCGTGCAGCCAGGTCTGCGACGACGTCATCTGCCGTGGAGGTACGCTGGGCAAGCGCGGTCTCAAGAGATAGCAGGCGAGTAGCAAAGCGAGTCTCGAAATCTTGCATGAGGGCTCTTCTGTCGGCCTCACCTTGTGAAGCCAGGGCTTGTAGGCAATTTGCCATAGGTAGACTGGGCCCGGTGCTTGACTGTGGAGGGTGAGATGGTGCGCCCTGGACATCAAACCCCGACGGAAGAGGCTGACGGGGTGCGGGTGGCGGGATGTTTGATGAGACTGGGGCTCCCGCGGCCTCTGCCAAGCTTCCCTGCGTAGTCGGGACAGCAGGTCCAACGGCCGGCGACGACGTATCGTCCTTCATAGGGTTCATCGCTGAACCACCGACTATTGCTGTCGCCGTGGAAGCCTTGCTCCGTGTAAGCATGGGTTACCGTTGTCACCGCTGCCACCAAATGTAACGTACAAGAGCAACTCAGACAAACCCGATCCAACACAACTCCATCCTTTTTTTCTCTTTCACTAGACTCCCCTTCACGCGCCAGTCACTTCGTTGGTATGATCCACTACAATATTATTTCTTACCGGTTTTCCGACCATTTTTGCGATAATATACTATGTGCCAGTTTCGCCAACACCTTCGTCTAATTTGTTTCCTTGAAATGCGTACTGCTGCAAGTCAGCCGAATTGGGATGCCTCTATACATCTCATAGATGCCGTTGTTTTGTAAATGAGCAAATAAGGAACATTTGGAGCGAAAAGCCTGATAAAACCGCTTTTTTAAATGGTTTCCAGGTGTGTGAGCTCCATTTCAACGCGGAAGACTTAAGTACGACTACCAACTACACCAATTGAAGAAGCGGCAGGACAGTCGTAGCTCCCATGGGAGCTCCTCGGCTTACTCTGGAGACAGTACCGACAATTTTTTCCATTTTACCAAATGAATAGGAACTGTTGCTGCGCATCTTGTGGACAGTGTGACGTGTTTGCGTGTGTGTGTAAATAAAGAAAGAAGTATGAATCAACGTTACTTTATTTATTTCGTCGCAATTAGGGGCCATCAACCTTTGCATTTTTAAATCGGTGACACGTTCGATAGCGCACAATCTTTTCTTATTTTTATGTGGAATAACAAATCGCTTACAGACAATCACCAAAGGCTCTAAAGCGTAACACATTTCTTAAACCAGCGCCAATCCCGACGCAAAATGCAAAATAAAGCTGTTACGCATGTAAAATTCATCGCGAACGCTTAATCTTTTCATATGAGAAGACATGCGAAAGTGGCAATGGCTACACTGTCTCCCGCGCGTTCGCTCGCTCGGTCAAGACGCGTGACGTCACGGCGGCAGTGAGCAGGCCTGAATTTTTTTTCTAGGTGGCGTTGGCCCGGCGCGGCGACGGCTGAGGCCCAGTGTGGTGGCCGTGAGTTCCTTCATTGAAGTGTGCGGGTAACCGTTTTATGTAGTTTGTCGTTCTAATAAACGTTATTTTTGAGTTTCGGCATCAGCGGATGCCTCCTGTCCTTGGCCAGACGCCACAAACCCCACAAAACCGTTAACGGAGTTTCCCGAGTGGGCGGCCACCCAAACCAGATTGATTTTGATTCTGTCATTCTGACAGAAATTGAAGACACTGTTTTTCAGAGGACCGCAGCCCATGAGCGCGAGTGGCGAGCGTCTTCGAGGATTTGTCATCTCCGCCGCTGCTGGCGTTCTCTGATGAAAAGAAAGATATGGGCAGACGCGTCGGCAATTGGCATAGCTGCATCATAACTACAAGAACACCAGAATGAATGGCGCCCGGTCATGTACGCATCGCGAACGCTGACAGCGAAACGCGATACTCACGGTCGAGAAGGAGACCTTTGGCATAGTGTTTGCGTGTGAAAATTTACACCACTTCTCTAGTGGCTTCAAGATATCGGTAAAGACTGACCACTAAACTTTGTTGGCCATCGCAAAAAAAAAACAACGAAAAAAAAACATAGCAGAAATGCCTTCTAGGCTTCACCGTTTTTTTGTGCGTTTACTATGATACGATTATGCCTTGCACTTCCTTCCGGACAAAGATGTGCTCTAGTCTGACATGATCTCGCGTGCGCCCACGCTATCTCCCAAATCGGAAACTGCAAGGACATCGAGGTTAATGCAGTCTTTCTCGTTTCGCGCATGATAACCCCATCGACGAAATATCACCAGTCATTGACGGTATATTGCTTAAAGGATGCAAAATTGTCGTACCCAGGTTGATGCGGGCTGAAATGTTAACCAAAATACACGACGGCCATCTGAGAATAAATAAGTACGAAGCAAGAGCGCGCGCACGCATCTCTTGGCCGGGACTGGACAGTAGCTTTCAATCTGTGATTCGTTCTTGCAGCGCATGCCAAATGTATGCGGACACACAACAGTCTGAGTCCCTGATTATGCGCCCAATACCCAATATGCCGTGGTACAGAGTAGGCAATCCACATATTCCATTTTGCTGCTGAAGCGCAAGTGGTTGTGTTTGACGCATGCTCCAATTTTTCTGAAGATGAAAAATTAGCTGAAACGACAGCCCACGACGTTGTACAAAAAAAAACGACCGCAATTTACGCGCGGTACCGGATCCCCATAGAAGTTGGGATTCCTAAGAAGCTGTAGCCTCTACAACAAGAAAACACTTTGCATGTGCTGGACGACAGCTGCTCCCGCTAGGCCGTAGTGCTTCAAGTGACTCCTCGGTTCCATATCTTGGAGACAGAGGATGAAAGGTTTCTAAGGTGGAATAGGCAGTACCGGCTTCAAACACACGAAAGATGCCACAGGATAGAGGAAGATGTTGTCAGCACCACTCGAAATAGACTACATAACGATAGACAGGAGCATCAGCTTCTTCAACATGCTCCAAGTGCACCAGGCTTCAATGGTCATCCGTAAGCCCGCCCACATGACTTGCCCTAAGCTGGCGCATTGGAAGCAGAGCACCACGGGTCGACCCGTCATCACAAGGAGCCCGAACGGATGCATTACGATGCGCGTGGTCGTGAAGACTCCGAACTTCTCTTCCTGACTCTGTTTTTAAGTTATCCGTTTCTTCTTCCTTTAAGAGAAACAAGATGCATTGTACCTAGCTGTTTTGACAGCAAAGGCGCTGACCGCAAGCCGCGTTCTACCTTCCCCTCAACGCGTGTACGCACGCCGTACCCTCTCGCGCGAAGCTATATAAGAGAGTCAAATAAAATAAACTAGCGTTATTCATTGCCCAGACACCAGAAGTGTATTTTGATTCAGACGCTCGCGTAGACCTTCGCGTAGGCGCTTATATTGTACCAGCGTCCTGAAAGGCATCAACACCATTAGCTTCAGGGGGAATCTGCAGGCATCCTACCGTTAATGAATGTAGTCCCACAATTGCGTCCGCATTTTCTCCGTGAGATATATAAAATACTCCTTCATTTTCTACACGTAGCTTTTTGAGACGGAACGCAGCGCACACAAGCGAGATATTTGTATTTCTTTTTGTTTATACGTTGTCATTTTGCGTTATTGCGTACGTTAACAAGTCGCGCCTTTTACCCGTACCTTACACGCTAAGCAGCGTTTGCGTCGAAATGCAACGCTAGCCATCACTTTCCACGGCGTTACGAGAGGCGCGCTAAACCGGACTACTTCGCGTAGCAGTACATGTGCAGACGCTCCGCCCACGTAGCTTTCCCTTCATTGCCAAGAAAAGTTGTCTGCGAGCATAGCTTCCAATCTACGGAGGGAATTTTCTTGTATTCTGGTAACAAGGGCCCATGCAACCGCAACCGTATCAGGAAACAAGCGTATCGTACAAACAACTTCTCAGACAAAAATACGCAGTTGTCATCTGTCTTATGGCAGTAGAGCCCAACCAAGATATAAGCCAGTAGCATCGGGACCATAAAGTATTTTCGTTATATCCGATAATGGTTGTAACAGAAGAGACGGAAATTAGCCTTAGCAAATGGGATATCTGTCTGGTTCGAAAACCCTACATACAAGAACGCAATGTAATGGGCTTGTCATTATGTGTCTTCTTGTGGATGCTAAACTAATCAAACGGCAAAGACGAAACCGCGTCAGCCGGGGTGAAAAAAAGGTAAGAAACAATGCGCGCTTAAAATCAAAAGGTCTGTGATAATGAGGTGTATCATCCAGCATAATATCTGCAATCTGATATATTTGATAGTTTCGACCCCCCCCTCACCGAAATACATTGTCGTGCCGAATCGTCTTTCAATATTTATTGTGCTCTTTTTTGCTGATATTTCGAGCCTACCGCGATCCAAATATTTGTTCCTTACAGGCTATATCGCTGCTGCTCTCGTGTTGTCAATTTCGTCATAAAAAGGATTATTGAGGCGCGCCCAAGATCGTATACAGTTCGCAACTACCTTTAATTCCATATCAGTGTTCGTTATAACGATAATCAACTTATGAGTGGCTTGAGCTGAGTGACTTCGTGATCGAAGAACGTTCACCTTCAAAGGAACCAAATAGTCTGCGGCGCACCTAGCCTAGTCAATCTTGAAAGCCTCCCTGTTGGATATGGTTCCATTTAGAAGGTTTCGCTACCTATACGAATAGCTTTAGTGGTAGACTACAAAACGGATGTGCTTCCAGAAATAAAATCAAGGTTGCAATTCATCCTTTAAGCAAACTTTTACAAGACAAAACAACTGATTCGAATGTTGCCGCATAAATGTATCCCACATATTCTTATGCACTTTTCAATGGGTAGGGTCAATTAAAAGAAGTACTGACATCCATAGCAACGAATGAATAAATTGTTGTGTAAGGGACGCATAATCGTAGATTTTCATTGTAGGTTGTGGCCTGCATTAGACCGCTATTTATGAGCGGCATCACCAATACGTCTGCCGTGTTTCCCACCGTAGTGTCACGGCCCCACAGTAGCCGCGGACAAGAAATGGAGTCCGTGGACGAAGTCATGAGGACAATGTGCAAGAATATGAAGTAGGACGGAAGTTTGGCGGTCGGTGACCTTCACACGTGCGATGCACGTTCCGAGAGCAGCCGTAGTTCCTCCATAAACGACACGTACAAAGAGGGACTCGGACGCCGTAAGGATCTTACTCAACCACGCACAAAGATCGCAGCTCATTATGAAAATATGTTGCAGCAATACTGCAAGTCGGTCTAGTTCAAACACATTCGTCTGCACGGATTCAGCCGAGCACAGGGAGACAAAAAAGATATACACGAAGACGAGCGCAAACTAACAACTTCAAGTTGTTAGGTTGAGGTCGTCTTTGCGTATCTCTTCTTTGTCCCTGTGTGCTCGCGCGAATCCGTGAAGATGGAAATATGCGTACCGGTATCAATGAGGGCAGTAACAGGGAGGCCATTCACTTCTACTGCAAGCAGGTTCTTGTCCGTAGTCAGCGCCACCTCTGGGAGCTGCATTGCTCAGTTTTCCGAGTATGGTCTTTCGGTAGGGCGGGGCGACGAATAGCGACGGGGCTGAAATAACCGGCAGCGATGCTAGTGTGGGGACGGCGAGCGAAGGGAGAGTCGGACTGATGTTGCAGGAGCCTCATTGTATGGTCCACTGTCACAAGCGGCAAACTGCAGGGGCCGTATATCGCCGCGCCGACAGCTAGAAAAAGAGCGAGATGACGAGTTGTGAGAACGCCAGTAGTTGAAATATGTCCCACGCCATAGCAATGAAAGCACATTGGCTTGTCGTCCGGCGTTCGCACTTTGCGGGGTCACGACAGCAACGAAACGCTTCCGGAGCACGCGAAGGCTGCGTCATGGCACTTACACGAGGTTGCGTGAGCGAACAGACGGGCTGCAGTCAAACATCAGAAAGGATGGCGGAGACGCCGCCTCTATTTTATGAAGCACGACGTGGACTACGCTATCTGCTGTAGGCAGTTAACGGCATGTCGGCTTAGGAAGCCGCATGAACGGCTCTGCGAGGCGGCGATACTTCAGTTCTTCGAGTCGCCGGCACACTTTGATGATGTCGTCCACAGTTGAGCAGTCCTTAGACACCAGCAGATTGAAAGCATCATCTGAAATGTCTTTGAACACATCGCTTACTTCGTCTTCCTCGGTCATGTTGGTATCGACACGACGGCAGAGAGCAAGAACTTCAATACGTACGGCACATACGGTTCGGTTGAAGTTTGAGCCCGGCTGGAAAGATAATTAGAAGCGGCGCGCTGACGCCCGGCTTGTCTACTAAAAAGGTCACGGACCTTGTGCTTACAGGCCTCGCAACTCGTGATATCTGCTTCATGGGCCTGGAACCAAACGTCTGCTGTTCGGCAGAGATAGAAGGCAATGTTAGCGACCGTGATTGTCGGGTCCCACCGATAGACCGCTCCAAAACGCTCGTATTTCGCAATGCAGTCATCGACGGATGACTGTATGACGTTGTCATCAACGATTGATGTAATCAACGATGGATAGCGTTTTCTGCGCCGCTGAAGTTACCAGGATCGCGCGGCTGAGTCAATAAGTCCGGCTGTACCTGCCGTTGGCATAGCGAGATTCTCCAGGACACGTCCGCTGCGAAGTTCCGTCTTGCGTCGTACCCAGCACTTCCACCAAAATGTTGCGATTATGTTTAGAAGATATTTACGAAGGAAAACAGTCCGACAGTCAATATGGTGGCTGTTCACCAGAACATGTCGTCTTCCCCCCCTTCCCTCCGTTCATCGTGATGATAGCTGCAACACCGCAACAATATGTAAAGTAGGGACGACGAACTTTTAAATAATAATATGCGCAGTATTTACATTGGTAGCGAACAGGTACTTACGCTTGCAGCGGAAACCACCTTGCACCACCCTCTTGCTCAGATAAATGGCAGGCGTGCTGCAGTTCTGCGGGTGGAGGTTGTATTCATTGTTAAGTTGTAACCGGCTATAGTTTTGTCTCCGTGGATGTACTGCTGGATTACCGTTCTTCAATAGCAAAGCATAAAGTGCTGTAAACACACGCATTGCACACACGACTGCTATCTCGTAGTAGAGTATACCTAGTACTCTGCAAGTTTTGCAGTTTTGCAGTGAAGCTCTATATAAATAGACCGTTCATCACTCCGCGAATATTGATCCTCTCAACAGGCATCCCTAGCGGGCATGTACCACATCTGTTGGGCAAACCTCACCACTCACCACTGGTCCACTAATGAAAGTGTATTATTGACTAATTTATTATTAAAAAACACATGGTAAATCCCTCCGTTATAGGAATCGGAATAACACGAAAGTAAAATGTGCCCTTATAGAAGCAACTGAATGTTTACTGTACATTGATATAAGAGAGCTTGCACAATGTATATTGATGTCTGGCAGCTATAGCACCGTTTAACGTGTATGCACCCACTTTGATGCTTGGGGGTACATCTCCATGCCGACGACTAACGTCCATGTTCAATGATTAAACAAACCCTTGTGGTAACTGTAGTAGTTAACGGCGAAAGCGTAATGAGAGACCGAGTTGTGATAGCCAGAAGAGCGTCGCAATTGAACGCAGAACTTGGTCGCCATCCCGCGGCATGTTAAAATGTGATTGAACACCACGGCCGCACTAGAGGGAAACGCAAAGCGCGTCGTACCGCCCCGGTAGCCCGGCCGCAATTTTTCTCGGGGCGAGCGCGTAGGCGGGGAACGCGGTGTTACAGCCAGGTGAGGCAGGCGCACGTTGCAGAGCTATTTTTGGTTTGATTAGCGTGATGTGTGTTCTAGTTCACTATAGCGTGATGCTATGAGCGATGCCGACGCTTTTACGACGCTTGCGTTAAGGTCGCCACCTCGCGGTGTGTTAAGCCATTGACAAAATTGTACTTCTATTGAAAACGCGCCGAATGGGACGAACGTGTAACGCGTTGCAGGTACTAATCGCGGAAGCCACAGTAATGATGAATTACTTACTTTGCCGCTCCCAGAGAGCACCACCACCCCGCCGCCCGGGAGAGTGGTAGATATAAAAGAGGTGTTTGTAAAGCCTCTAGAGTCTGTGACCGTGGCGCAGTGGATAGCGTGCCCGGCATCTGTTGTTGCGGACCGAGCGGTCGTGGGTTCGATGCCTGGTGGTGGAGCTTTTTTTCTTTGCCATCTGATCGTGTACATTTTTTCGACGTCACTTCCGTGACGGAAATACGTCACTGAAGTCTTGGTTACCAAATAACTACGTAAAATATCCTCTTAAGGCTTATGTCACGAAATGTCAGGGCTTATGTCAGGGTTTGAGGTGAATTCGAACCCAGGTATTCTGCGAGGCAGTCAAATATTCTACGCAGAGCTACGCCAGTGCTTGAAGCTACTTATGAAAAACACCCTATACCGTTGTCCATTCGACTAAAGGGGTGGTGCCACCAAATGTATGGCTTGCGCGTTCTTTGCTGCAGACGTTTCTTATAGCTCCAGGGCGCGTAGTACACGCACCAAGACTGTTGTATTCTCGCAAATTATTATATCATCGCCTTACTTATGTGAACAATTTTCCGTTTTGGTTCCTGGGCGCCGAGTTGGGCAGAGACGTCGGAATATAGAATGCTTGGTCACGTGAGCACAGAAGGCTGTGACATGTGTGTAGTGCTGAGTCGTCTGCTTTCGCACACATGTGCCGCACAACCAGCAGCGAGTCCAACGCGCCGAGAGTGACCATAGCTAGCTGCAGCATCCGCGATTCCCCCTCTGCGCCTGCATTCACGTCCTACCCCAAAGAGGGCCTCGACTTTTTCTTTTCTGGAGCGAGGCGAACGACGTACGCGGCTCCGTCGAGAACTAGACAATCATTTTATTTTCGATCCACCCGCCTGCGACGACGAGGAGTCCTCCGCCATGCCGGACGCCATCGAGGAGGTTTAGCAGCATGTTCAACGGAAGGCTAATATCGACTGGCATGTGGCGATTATTAGATGCGAAGTATCTTAAGGCGGAGCTCAATCCGGTGGTGGTGGTGTGCGGCGTGACCGCCCTTACTGCGCATGCGCATACCCTCTCCACGCACCTCCTCTCAGCTCAACCTCTCACCTTCCCCTCTCCCCTCCCCCTATCCCATACCCCTCTCCACTTCCGTCATCCCTCTCCCCTCCACTTTCCCTCTCCCCTCCCCCTTTTTACTCTTCCTCTGAAACGCGGGCTAGACATGCCGAAATTCTCTCTTGCGCAACGCCGCGGTGAGCTCGAGCGCATGCGCGTCCCTCCCCTTCTCTCTCCTCTCCTACACTGCCCCCCTCTCGCCAGCCTGTCGACCGCGTTCCCCGCTCGCCCTGTGAGAATTAACAGCCAGGCTAGATGGAAGATACGACGCGCGCAGCGTCCCTCTTCGCGTTCCACGACGCGAGGTCGGTAGCATGTCCAACGATCGCCAACGGAACGCGATCGTGCAAGTGCTCCGGCTTCGCATCGCCTCATGGTCCCCTTTACCGGGAGATGGTGTAATTTTTGATGTTTTCGAAGGTTAGTTTATCATTGTGCTTTATATTTCCACTCCGACAGCGTGTTTTTCATGACAGCTAGGGTTTCCATGGATGGATGGACTGACGGATAGATAAACATTATTTTGGTTCCTTGGGACGCGCTTTGCTGCGTGGCGGGCCCGTTGGAAGGTTTCCATGGAAGCAACTTATTACATATCTTGGCCTTTGCCTCGTCTCGCTGTAGGCGTCTGCCGCCTTCTCTGGCGAGTATGACTGTATGCGCTCTGATCACTCTGATCTGCTGTAACGTCGCTCACACTTTCGTTGCTCTTCCCATAGAGTGACGTCAGTGTTAGAAGCAGTTAGCGATGTGTCTAGATCGCGCGAACGAGCATTTAGGAACTCTTTGGAAGCGAGTTAAAATATACATTACACGCTTGCTGTGTATAACCCTTCGTGTTGTGTGTCGTTCCGTACAGAGGAAACCCACAACAGGCGTTTTATAGCCTCGAAATTTGACGGTACCACCCCTTTAGGCACTCGCGTTAAATGATGTACTATTGCCTGGCAGAAGCGTAGAATCGCTCCACTAGTCGCACCATATGAAATGCGCAACGAGTGGGCGGGTGGTTCGTGGTTGAAACCTGCGCTCCCCATAAAGGGGCTCAGCCTTAATTCGTTATCATCATCAGCCAAGGCATCAATAAAGTGTGCCGCCACATAGGGGCGCGTACTGCTTTAAATACGCGTAGTGTGTGCTTCAGAACTGCAATTGTAGTTGGCACACTAGCAGAGTTCACAACGGCCAACTAATTCGCGGGGTAACAGGCACAGAAAACTGGGTAGGCTCGCTCGGTCCAATGACGTCACACTCGGAGAGCTCCGGCAGGACTGGTTAGACTTCGTCCCCCCCTCCCCCACGCGATGGAGAACCCTGCGTACGCGTATGCAACACAGGCCTATGCTGCGCAGGGAACGCGCGCGAAGAAAACGCGCCAACGTGATCAACACTTCGGTAACACGGTAAACGCACTCATGTATTCCGGTAGCACGGTAACGTTAGAACGTAATACGGTCGGGCTACAAACATATTGGCGGCGCAGCGCCCCGCAAAGCCAGGGCTACCGACACGATGGCATTTCCTCCTCCATCCCCATCTAAGAATGGCACCATCCGAGAGCGACATGCGCATCGGGCAAGCGAGACTGGCGGCAGTGACGTTCCGTGCAGGAAATTTTCGACTGTCATTTTGTACGAAGGGGAAAAAGGGAAACTTCACGATATTGCAGGTAATTTCAGCGCCGCAGAAATTTCTATATAATGTCCAAAGCATAGCAGTTACGAGGTGCTTTCGGATTCTCCGATCGTTTCTGGCGCACGTAGCGAGCGAAATCGCAGTCTTTGAGATTCGATCCCTTTATTTCTACAGTGCGTATTTTTGTTCACTACGGCGTTAGTTTCGAAACCCACAAAAGAACAATGTAATTGCAGCGCAGGAGCTATGAGATCGTAGCACACCCTTGTGGAAATCATTCTTTTGTTCGTCATAAGCTGGCAACTATGTGGGCGAAAGAAAAGAAGAGCAACTAAGGAGCAGCAATTTTCTTTCGTTGCACATGTTGGCTGCACCGGCTGCTTTGTGAGAAGTCATGGGCTTCAATGACATCACGGAAGACGGCGCCGCATCATCAGATCCTAAACAGACAAAACAAGCGAGAAAAAATTCATGAAGCTGTTTTGATCGAAGCGGCTCAGCCTGCCGGAATTTAAAGCACGGTTTGTGGAGCACGCGACTACAGAAGCGACATGCCACTCCTGTGGCTTGATAATTATTTGCGGTAAGAGTGGTCATCTAAAACATGGTGAAACCGCGAAACACCAGACGGCTATCGAGAACGATCAACGACGTGCTGTCGAATAGTGCTATGTTCGAGAAAGCCCACGCTGAAAATTACCCGGTAAAGACGGCGGCGATCAAAGTGGCAGTGTTCTTCGCTACACAAGACGTCACATGTTCGAAGTGGTTCATCACCTTGTGTCGCCGTTGAAAGAAATTTTCCAATCCAATGTGATAGGTCAATTGACATTGGGCCGAAAAAAATGTACTAAAATTTTGAAGAACGTTCTCGCAATTTGTGAGACTGAGGAATCAGTTCTAGTGTTGCGAGACACGGAGTCTTCTACTTTAATATCTGAAACCACCAACATAAGCAGTCAGAAACAACTGTGTGTCTTTGTACGGCCTGTAGACAAGCCTTTGGGAAGGGTGAAGAAAGATTTGTTGCAATGTGTTTAAGTTATTGCCGCCTACGGAACAGCTGAAAGTGTGTTATCAGCCCTCGAACACTGCTTCGATAAGAGACGCATTCTACTAAAACACATCATAGGTCTTCCACCTGTTAACGCGAGCTTTGTGGTTGCAAAGCATAACTCGGTAATTGCCCGCCCGATGGAACAACTGGTCGTTATTCGATTCATGTGCCACTCGGCGCATCTTGATGAAAGCGTTGCTGCTGCATGCCCTACCGAGGACACTGGAAGAGATGCTGCTCAGCATTGTAAACTACGTTTCGGGACTAAACAGGACCACGACACTCACTAAAAAAAGGAATGAAACTTCTCTTTTTATTCAGCGGCCACGCCTACAGAAATGCGTGCGTACAGCATTTCTTCCGCACCGGACATCCCCCTTTAAGCAACACCCAACGCAGCTCCCTCGTAGAATTAAAGGCCGATTGCGGAGACAATGCTTTTGTGTAGTGTTGCACAGACAGACAAAACCGTGGCAAGAAGCGGGAACGTGTCGCGCAAGCATATATATATATATATATATATATATATATATATATATATATATATTATACTGGGTGTCCCAGTTATCTTTAGCCAAGGGTTAAAACATACAAAAGTAGAGGCAGGCGAGTGAAATCAGTTGCAATTTACTGACAGTCACCTTGAGCACTACAGACAACTTCGTTTTGGTAATTAACTATTTGTTCATTAAGATTATTTAACTAAATTGCTCAATATTGACTTTAGGCAAGAAATGCGACTTTCAAAGTTCGAGAGCGTCTTAAGAAACCCCAAGTGCATTCTTTGCGATAAAGAAAACGTATACCATTTTTTCCAAGCTGCAAAGAAAGCGCGCTAAATACAAAAAAACCACGTGACTAGCGCAATCGCGCGCCGCGAGAATGCTGCCCTCAGGCGTGGTTTGAGCGAACGAAATCATCTGCGGCCGGGACTCGCCGTCTCCATTGCAGCGGTAGGCCTATAAGTTAACGCATAGCATATCGTTGCTTGCACAGTGGCTGGAATACTATTCTAGCCGCTGTAGTTGCTTGGTCAAAGGTTGCTCCATCACGGAGGCATTGTCAAACGACGTTAGGTGCAGAAAGCTTTCGGAGGGGGATGCGGGAGGATCAATACATTGACTGAGAAGAAAAGGAAGATGATGGCTTTTGCATTCGAGTTGTCTTAGGCTGTTGCATAATGGGGCCTGTGATTTTTCTGCTTTCTTATTCCCTGGAGTTTTTTAAACAGTAAAAGCCTGTCACCTCCTAGCCTTTTGAAGCGCAGCTTGCTATAACACACTGGGTGCCGCTATGTGTCTTCACCACGTGTACATGCATGCTTCACAGTGCTAGTGAGTTGGAATGTGTGTGTAACTGTTTATGTTTGCATTCATTTCACTTTGAAGCGAAGCTTGTTGACACAGATAGTTTTGTGGCCGAGTCGTGCGCGAAACAGCCGGATACCGGGAGCGTACAGAAATACCTCCCACGCAGGAGCGGCGGTTACATGCGTATTTGTATGTGGCCCTTTATGCCCCCCGGTGATCAGCCGCGACTGGTGTGATCTCATGTCGAGGTCACTTGCCGTTTCTCGGTTTGCAGCTCAGCACGACAACGCTCGTGTCATCTGGCCTCCTCTTTGGCCGTGTCCATTTTCGGTGCAAACCATGAACGTAATCCAGCTAACGAAATTATCTATTGTTACTTCACGTTGCCTTATTAAGGCGAAAGCCTAATTGCCTCGCCAACACAAAGCTTGACCGGCGGCGTCGGGGACAAGTGGTACCGAAAAACATCATCATGTGAAGAAGTCGCGCAAAAATGTGTGACGTCACCATGACGTCACAAATTCTTGCGCGACGACATGCCACATAACGCCAGAAAATGCCCGCCAACAAAACGGGAGTGCGCGCGGCCACAAGAGAAGAAAATAAAGAGGCGCTTCGCAGTTGCACGTGAAGCCACGGCTGGTGTTCCCTGCTC
The DNA here is from genome assembly GCF_013339695.2 of Rhipicephalus sanguineus. Classification (NCBI taxonomy): domain Eukaryota; kingdom Metazoa; phylum Arthropoda; class Arachnida; order Ixodida; family Ixodidae; genus Rhipicephalus; species Rhipicephalus sanguineus. The sequence goes on along the minus strand of NC_051183.1, from coordinate 134,745,064 downwards.
GCGTCGATTCTGGTTGAACCGTCTCATTCTTTCGCTCCTGTGGCATAAGCCTGCAACGTCATCGCATGACATCACAGCTTGGTCAAAGGTGGGCTGTTCACGCAGGGAGTACAAAACCAGGTGAGGTGCCTCCGGTTCTGGAGTGAGAAGGCTGCGCGCCTCCGTCACCCACTTCGTCTTTTAGCTGTTTGTAAGAGTGCACGTTTCTTTTAGGGGCGAAGCTCCTTAAAGCGGCACCCGTTCGTCCCCGTCGTAGTGCGTAACCAGCCTTAACGCTAGTACCAGATCCTGACCACCAAGGTGGTGCCGGTGGGAGATTTCTCCTGTGCGTTGTTGAACAATAAAAAATTCGCAGCGTGCGCGTTAACTAAAAGCCGACTCTCGTTCTCTCGTTCCCCATTAGCAGCCATTGGCATGTTCCAGTAGGAAACGTTAGTAGAAGTAGAAGTGTAAGTGTTAGCTAAAAGCCGACTTCTTCTGTCTCTCATTCCCCATTAGCAGCCATTGTTTACCTCCAAGGTAGTGCCTGGTGAGATTTCTCCTGTGCGTGATTAAACAACAAAAATTCACAGCGTACATGTAAAATTAAGTGAGCTGCAAGTCGCCATGACTCTCATCGACCCTCTAGTATAAACCGGCCCGATCTCACGTCGTTGATGATGTACTGGGCGTGAAGCTGCGCGACGCCGCCGCCAAGATCCTGCCGTACGAGAGCTTCGCCCCACTCATCATCATTCACCCCGTGGATATGCTGTGGAATTCTTTTCGTGGGTGTCTTGTGCGTTTGCGCTGCAATTTTGGCCTCAGGATTCTGGTCACGGTGTAATATATATATATATATATATATATATATATATATATATATATATATATATATATATATATATATATATATATATATATATTGTGTTTCTGGTTGAGCCGTCTCGTGGCATAAGTCTACAAGAGCCAAAGCGTGCCCACTAGCTCACGCCACACGAGCCATGGGACGCTCTTCTTTTTGCCTGGCCGACAGGCCAGGAGTGGCGTGGCGCTTCAACCCCAAAATGGAAAACTAGCGTGGGTCGCTAGCGATACGAGGCAAATGCAGCGCGAGCAACGATGCAGCATGGCACGCGTCTCACAATTTCAGTTTCGCCACGTGTGGCGTCCCGTGCGTTTCACTCAACGCCGCGTGCGTTTGTATCCTGCCGTTAGTATCCTGGAGAACGGCATGGCGTAATTGTCTAAGGCATCGAGTTGCGGTGGTAGGGGCCGCAGGTTCAAAAAGCCCTCTCAAGCGCTTCGGAATTTTTTCTTCTAAATTATTTTTATTAGTGACTTTTATTTACATATACATACATAAACACAACCGGGACATGACGGCGACGGCAAAAATCCGCGAGAGTATCCATATATATGCTATATATATTTCATACAAAGCACGCGTTTGCCCGGAGAAAGTGGTCGGAATTTCACGAGCGCTTCTTCCTCTCTATGACGTCTTTCACGCAAAGCACGCGTTTGCCCGGAGAAAGCGATCGGCGAGTGGCAGCATGAAAAGCAAGCAATGTCTGAGATTGCACACTTTGAGAATAAGGCCTGTTTGATGTGCTGCAGCTGGCGCGAGTCATCGGCTAAAGAAATAGCGAGGTTTGAGTACATCAAAGTAGTGTTCTACATGTAGGACGCTGCGCATATATGGTTTAACCACTCGGCTACCCAAGCACGCTAGCAGAGCACAGCATAGCCTTGTATAGTACAGCATAGCAAGGATGTGGGAAAGAGGATGACAGTTGTGAAGGTGACAAGAAAGGAATGGAAGAGGGGACAGAGTAAAACAAACCATACAAAGAAAGTGAACGAGAGAAACAGAGTGAACGATAGGTAGAAAGCAAAAGACTGAGAGAAAGTGAGATATAGATAGAGATTGAGGGAAACGGACAGAAAGAGAAAACGAGGAATACAGAGATAGAAATGGAAGATAGAGAAGTAAAGATAAAAAGACCGAGAAAGCGAAAGAAATACAGAGAGAGAGGGAGAGAAGGAAATAGGGGGGAGGGGGAGAGAGTGCTGCGGTTCCACTAGACCAACGGCGCGGGGGAGGCGCTGCGTTTCTACTTGCCCCCCACTAATGGAGAACCTCGCGCACTTCTGTGCTCACAAACCAGTGCGGTTAACATTGCTGGAAAGCACAAAATATGCGCAGTACTCAATCTACCCAAATAAGTTTATATACCTACGGAGATTTGGCTTAAAGTACGGCATAGGCATCAGGAGGAGCTTCATGTGGACGAGTTAGTGAAATATGCCTCATGACTAAGCTGCGTAAAAGAACACCAAGACCAGAAAGGAACACAACAGAAGAGTTCTTGTCTTTTGATGTGTTTCATTTTGATCCTGGTATTCTTTTTTGTGCATTGTATTCACTCATGCACGCTAAGAAAAATCGAGTATTTGGGGAGTATTTCTGCCACACAACAATAATCGTCATCTGGCTTCCTCGCGTTTCCTTTCTTGAAACCCCGCCTCTCGTCACTTTCCTATCAAGAATGCTATATCAGGCTGATAACGCGCGCGCCGTTCGTGACCGGGAAGTGCCGGGACCGCGGCGATAACGCGAGGAAAGTACGCGAGGTAGATGACAATTGTTGTTGTGTGGCAGAAATACTCCCCAAATACTCGATTTTTTTAGAGTCTGTTAAATAGTCGTAATTATTCATTGATGTTAAAGTATTCATTCTGTAGGCGTAGGAAGCTACTCGCTGACTGCATTGCACAAAATCGACGCTCACAATGCGTGAGATCTGCCGGAATGTCTTTTATAGCTTTCGTCAGTCTCTGCAACGGCTACTCCATATGCACGACAAACGCGAGTTTAGCATTAATTTTCCCAATGCCCAAATTTTCCTCGTGTCTGCACCACAATGTCGGCTTTGCATGTAGTCGTAGAGAGCGGTTTTCTTCTACCACCACAATATATAATCATGGAAGCTCATATAGAAATCAAGTGTTGCATTAGTATTTAAACTGCTCGTACAAGGCAGTCATGTGGATCAGATACATGGACATTTTGCACGCATAGATATTTAGGCGTGTGGTTCAGACACTGGCTTTCGAGGCGTAGGTGCCTCTCTTCAGAACCGGCCACCAGAAAAATTTATTTTCCTTTATGCAATCATATCCCTATGAAGATGAAAGTCTTACGGGAGAAAACGTGGGACGGATGGTGAGTGTTCGAGTTGAGTCGGCATATAAGAGCTGACGCATTTAAAAGCCCTCTAGAGGACAAAATGTAAATCCGATATGGAGGATTGTACATATCAGAAAAGTTCATTTTTTTGCCACAGTTAAACTTAAAGGTCGCATTTCAGTGGCTGCGGGTCGCGGCTTCTGTGAGGCCGCTTCAGACGCTGATGAAGGTTTTAAGGAAGGTAAAAGACGCCATGCCGATGTCATAAAAACATAGCATTCCTGATTAAGTGACAACGTATAATGGATATCTACTATTACTCATTGCGTAGACAAAACCGGAAGGAGATTCTACACAGATTTTTCATTCATTCGTTCGTATGACTGTGAATGCTTCCTTTCTTAGAAGCTGCTCCTTGATTGGTGACCTTGCAAGTGGTGACACAGGAATTTGCAGCAGACATTTAAGCTGCGATATTCAAAGCAGCTCCTTTGTCTTGTAAATTGTTGCCTAAAGGATCAACGGAAACTTGATTTCTTTGGTTGAAGTAATTTCTGTTGCGTAGGTTACAAGTAAACCTATTTGTATAGTTAACTAAAACACCAAATTGAAAACCAGAACAAGCACGGAGGCTTTTAAGGTTGACTTTACGTAGTTGTGCCTCCTTTTATTTGCTCCATTGACAGTCAAACTTCGCCGTTGACTACACAGGTTTAAGGGACAGGTCACCGCTCTGTCATAGTTGAGCACATTGGCTCTAAACTGTCTTCAAAAATTTCCCTAAACACGGCGTACTATGTTGGCTTTCGAGAAGCACTTTATGCTCGCACGTAAAAGGAAGAATCACGCTGTTATTTGAACCTGGACGTGGGAGCGGCCCGCAACGTGCTAGGGCGCGTTCCGAGGGACGGCAATAAAGTTTATTCATCCATCCATCCATCCATCCATTCGAAGCTGCGTATGAGCCAACGTCTGGTGGCACCAGTAATGCTCGCCGGATGCTCGAGTATACATTTAGCAGCAAATACCAACCGATCCATGTTTTGTTTGTATAAGTTTCGTTCGTTTCTTTTTGTCACAACTAAGAATGAGGTGTCAGAGTTGCTTATAATTTTAACCTCGGTATATGCAAAACTGATATGGCGAATCATTGGTCATGGCACACTAAATTGGAACTTTCATTGGTCATGCTTCACTTCAGCGATATTTACTTTTTATAGGAAATCGACCACTTGAGCGCCACCGCGATATCGGCTGTCAAGAACAAATATTTGGCTCACGCGAGGCTCCAAACACTACCGTAACAAACGCAATAAATATTGAAGGACAATTCGCCAAACATTTTTTTTTCTTTTTCGCGGGGGGTAACGTAAGAACAAAAGGTTAGCTTGGTAATGTGGCTAAAAATGTCGCAGTTTCGCCGCAACGGCGAAGCAATGAATGCGATAGCAATAAATTAGAATATAATGCGAAGAACAGAAAGCAGCTCGAAATTGCTAGCGCATCGCTCGAGCCCAAAGGACGCACGAAAAGAACGCACACAGGACGAGCGCGAACTAATGCGTCACAGCTCGACACTTGAAGCGCACTGCTCAAACATAAAGCAGGACGCACGAAACGAACGAACAGGTACACACAGGACGAGCGCGAACTAATTGTCACAGTTGTTAGTTATTTCTGTTTGAACAGCGCGCTCCTTTCTCAAACGCGGCCGCTGCAGCGAAAGAATTAACCTTCGTACGCTCTGTGACTTCAGCGCGGACCTCGCGGGGAAAGCACAAAACATACAACCCCCCGCTTCACCACCCCCCTCTTTCCTCGAGATAAGCGCACGTAGGCGACCATGCCCTGTAGGGCGAAGACCAACGGCGTTCGCAGGAGCGTGGCGACGACCTTTAAAGCGCGCCACACGCGCGCACATCGCGCCATCTATGTGGCAACTAAAAAAACATGCTGAAGTACATGGTGTATATAATAGCTAGCCGTTAGCAGGCTGAAAGACGGTGCTGTCGTGGCCTAACGTCTAAAGCGGCGGGATGCAAAGCGAGAGGTCGCCCGTTCGATTCCGCGCGTCGGAAAGTATTTCTGAATTATTTTTCTTTGTGGCTTTTCTATATACATATACGGTGAATGACGGTGGCGGCGACGTGGACGGACATTTTCCAGCCGAGACTGTCCATATAATTGCTCTCGCAATAAAATGTTCCAGGTGATATGATGTCTCATAGACCTCATTTTCGTACATATTCTCGCGTTCTGGTCTGGTCTACTTAGCTTGGAAAATCAATAGCAGACACGTAGGAGTTGCCTCGTTTTTTTGCGAGAATATTCGCATTTTCGGTCGGTTTCAAGATTGCGATAGCAGCAGCAGGTGTTGCACCCAAGAATCTTCTGGTCACTTCAATTATCACTCTCTAACGCCGAAGCAGAAAGCGTGCTTTTGGTGTTGTGCCACAGTAAGGAAAGACTCTTTTTCCGCTTTCAGGTAAAAAGAAGGCGCTTAAAGTGAAGTAATAACTCTTACAATGTTGTGTGTGCAGCTTAGAAAACTATTTGTTTAAAATATTTGGCCAGACACAGGGAGAAAGGCGTCGAAAATGTGCCGGTTACTCGCTCAGGCTTTTATTCCTCGCCTAAGCTACTCGGCTACACCGGCGCACAAAACCGGAAGCCGTCCTGTAGCTTTGTTTGTAAACAGCGAACCGGTCTTATATAGAGTAATCGTTTTGGTATCTGGTATGTTTTGCGCGAGACAGTTCACCGATTTGTTAGACCCAATTTCTACCTCGACTGTTACAACGAATATCGAGTACAACGAACTAAATTCTGGTACCGATGCTACATTATTATGGCGAGGTTAGAATTTAGTGCAGTAGGACATATAATGACTGTAAAAAGGACGGGAATTTTGTGGGCTCGCCTTTTTGTTTGACAGAATCTTCATGAAAACCAGCAGATAACGCCAAGGAAGGCACAGGGGACGTTATTGTACCGTTTATTTGTATTGTAGTAATTGTGATATAGATGTGAAGAAGGTAACGTGTAACTTAATTGATAAATAAAATACGAGAGCGTAAAGGAAGTGCGGTATCGGCCGCGTTGAGCCGACGAATGCGAAGAATAAAAATCAGGATCCCAGGAGGAATCGAATCGCGCCATTCTGCGTGGCAGTCAAGTACTTTGCCACCGATCCACGCCAAGTGTTCGAAGTGCTTTAGAAAAATGTCGTTCTTGTGTAGCGATTGGGGCAGTTCTTCAGCTCGACTAACTTCAGCTCCAGTACTCTAAAACATAGGGAAGTGCGTAGTTGCAATGGCACCCATTGATTCTCGTTCGTAGAGTTCCCACGGCTTCCTTTAGCAAACCGTCCATGACGTCAATGTTTGCGGAAGGCATGTGGGGTTTCCCCGGCACGAGTAGAATCTTGATAGTTAGACTCATAAACTGAGTATGCTACATCCATACTGTGTTTTATCGACTTCCTGCTTGAACCGACAATTGAGATTCTTGTCTTCTGCAGCGAGTTCCGTCAGGCTGTTTCCCCCTTCATGTGTAGCGCCGTAGAAAGCGGTGAGATGGGAAAGCCGGTGGGAGGAGCAATCCTACTTTTGGCGAGGCGCTGGTGCTACCTATTGCGCAGCACGGGAGTCAAGCGCATGTTTGCGAAACGTTCTTAGCGATCTTAAGTTACTATTGCGATTACTTCTTGATTATGTATGTTAAATACATTATTTTAAACATCGTTCATTTCTTTTAACCCAGTTTTAAGTATTGCGAGCCTTGCTTTAGGCCTGTATTGACCAGTTGATTTTGAGCATGATCACGTGACGACATGAGATTTACGGACGAACTACAAGCCGGCCCCCCAAAGTTCTACATACTTAAAAGACCCTAGGCAGGCGTCATGTCGATGAAACGTCATTTGTGGTTGCAGTGCTGGCTGTGTAATTTTAAAAGAAGGTATTAGGCATTACTTATTCTGATGAGGTGGGCTCAGGCCTCTCGCACACAAGGATGGCGCAAGGGAAAAACAGATTATTTAATCTGAACACGGGACGAAATTGACGTACACGTTACACACACATACAATTCAAACACAATCCAGCCCTTCATCTTGTTTGTAGCGTCTATCGGCGCAGCGACGACACAGTCACGTCATGTCGGGCCGCGCCACGATGCTGTTGCGGTAGGTTCAGGTACGAGTCGGGTCAGAGACCTGCACAGGAAGAGTGTGCACCGTTGGCTCTGCGCGTCTGCCCAGCACAGGACAGGCCGAAGACACGGCTTGCCTGCTCCGGAACACGATGACGCCGGGTGAACAATTGACTCAAGAAAAGCCTTGGGGAACTGCGCAGCTGGCTTGATCGAGGACGCGAGTACCAACCAGGTAGCTCAGGCTAGTGACATGGCGGACTGCCCAGCCCGAGAGCAGGTCAACGGCATCTTCCTTCGCCGCCCCACAATACGCGTGCGTAACCCGCCGCGCACATCGAATAGCATATATTCCTATCACAATATGCACTCCTATAATACTGGTGGCATGCAGTGCTAAGGTCAACTCTAGTTCCATTACATATGCATTACATATGCAATCATATGGCTGAGCAAGATATGTATAAACGTTGCTTGACCCCGAAACAATGCTCAAGCGAATCCCACGCATGATGTGCACGTCATCGAACTGTAGCCTGCACTACGTTTCGATAAGATTGACGTCTGTGCTCTAACACGGGTGCTGAAGTTACGTTACCTTAAGTTACCTTTTAAGCGCCAGTGTAGCCAACGTGCCCGGTAAAACGAGGCAAAGTTGGCAAGCTGCAGGTAGCGAACATTTCTAAGCAACAGCCGCTGCACATAGGGCAGAAAACGAGGCAAAGAAGCGCACAACGTTGAGCAAGTACATTAGTTTAACTTCCCGCATTGGAAGGCTGTGAACCAGCGAAAGAAAAAAACTATTGCGGAAGCAATTATATGGACACTCGAGGCGCCCTTTCGCCGTCGCCCTTGCCATTAGATTCCGTCTAAGGTGAAGAACAGCGCTAATAAAGCAAGAGTTCCACGCTTGGTTCTAAATTTTTCTTCCTCATCTCTGTAATTCTCTCCCAACGTACAGTGACAAACTGGTCGTTCTATTGGTTGGCACCCTTACCTTGTGCGTTTTCTCTCTCTCTCTTTCGTCATGGCGCTGCGTCGTCAAACGCCACGGCTGTAGGGTAGGCGGCAGTCGTAACAGCTCCCCCTTGGTGACATGTCGATGTGCTGCCCTAAATCTCTCCGATGTGTTTGCTTGAACCCGGAAAAAATGGGGTCCACGAGCAGCTTGTTAGGCTTACGCGAACGCATCTACCAGGTGGGATCTGAGTCAGCCCTCCCTCAAAGTGTAAGCATAGCCCACCGCGTTCAGCGACAACGTAAACATGAAAATACAAGGTCGGTGCCTCGCAGCCAGCAAAGACCAACCTGCACAATGCGAGCTCTATTGTTGAACCTCGACGCCATATGTTTTCGCTCAAATGTTTACATTTTCTATGGTTTAATGTATCGTAGGATAATACTGTCGTGTCTGGTCTGTATTGGGCTTCCCAAGCATAGGCTAACGTCCGCCCACTCGTCATGCTGTCACAAATGAGATCGTTTTTGTGTTCACACAAGCGCAGTAAGGATGGTCGGAAAATTTCGAGAGCGAGCTGTTTGTGGCTAGGATGTTAAAAAATGCGGCTCTCCGTGAGTCAGCAGAAACGATAATGTAGAAGCAATGCTAGCATACGCAAATTCGAAGGATCTCTGCACTTGCGCTAGTTTCTCGTCAGGTTTTGCCAGCATATACTGCATGGCACGATGCCCGCTGTAGTGAGAATCGCTACCCATAACATCATTTTGTTGTCCTCGATAAGCGATCATAAAATATTTCGAGAACGTCTGTACGCACTTTTTTACTTAAACTGGCTTGATTTATTTTGCTGTTTTGCTTGTTCACCATGTGTGTATTTTCTTTTAATGTATTTTCGAGCTGTTTCCATGGTATTTCACCTGTTATTGTAACAATGCCCCCTTACTCAGTGCCCTACGGGGCCTGTAAGGTTTTTCTAAATAAATAAGTAAATAAATAAATAAAGAAATAAATAAATATCCTTTAGGCTGGCGTCCCCAAACGCAAAGTTTGGAGCACGGATCTCGTAAATGTGGTCACAGAGAAAACAATAGCTCGAATCGAAATTTTTAGCGAACACTTTCAAAGAAAGGCGAAATAGTTTATACTCAAATACAGTTTATACAGGTACACTTTCAAATAAAGTAAATGAAGATCGCCTACATTTATTTGCATGGAAGGTGTAAGAAGGATTAAGAACACGAGAATGTAACAGTTTATATAAATGATCCCTGCTTTTGTTAATCGACCGCAGCGCCCCCCCCCCCCATCCGCGCCGTTGGTCTAGTTCGAAGGAAGATCCGCAGTGAACTTAAACATAAAAATGGAGTAATGTCTTGCTTGGCCTCATTAGTGTATCAAAAATGCACCGGCATAAAACTGCGCATTAAAAATCACGTGAAATGTCATACTGAGTAGGGGTATGGGGCAGAAGTGTCACACCACATGAGACGATCAAGGGGATGCGGCCGCCCCATCCCTCTGCCCTGCCCGCGTGCACACGCATATGTTTGTAAGGAGTATTTTTTGTCTGACGTAACGCCGGATCTCACTGCAGCCCCGGCACCACTTCTATCAAAACGAAGTGTAAGTAGCGTAGCGTACATTGGCGTACGACTGCAGAGACGAGAAACGCTCGATTATGCCTTCTTGACTCACGTGAGTACATATGGAAAATTTATTACATTGGTATAAAGCAGGCAGACAGCACACCAACCAAAATTCACGTTAGATAAGCATGATAAGCAACTGGTAATATAATAGGTCGTGTTCTGGTAATATAATACGTCGTCATCCCGGACGGCAATACGAACTCCCAGCGACGCCGCGCACGACCTGAAGTCGTCCATGTCGTCCGCCTTAAGCCGTTTTTTGTGCGTTAGCGAACCTGGGGACTCTACCTTTTCCTTTGATGTTGTATTTTATTTGTCTATACACTTATTCTTTTTTCTCTCTTCTATGTTCTTTCACAAGCATCGGGACGACGCTTTTCCGGAGGGGGCAATGTCACGCCCAATTCCTGTTTTATTTTGATGTATTCGGGTTTGACCAGCAAGGATGGTTATCAACACTCGACGCTGTCCGCGCCGCAGGGTTCGAGAAGCTTTGCGATTATAGTAGATTGTTTTGTTAAGATTGCGAGTATAGATTATTCCAGAGCTTGCGCAACTCCAGTGATAAGACGGGAAAGTTCGATGCTTGATGTATCAAAGACGCCGCGTCCCAACCATGAGCAGTTTTAGCGACCGCCGATGGCCGACGCCCAGTTAGCCGCTATCAGTGTACAGCGTGTGTTGCTGTAGTTTTAGTTTTCATTTCCCGGCGACAGATTTGGCCAAATGAACAGTTTCATTTTGAACACTCCGGCTGCTGTCTTCGTCGACGTCATGACCACGTTACAGTGTAATAAGGCCTCATGTAACCACAACTGCGCTGAAAACGGCTGTTACATTCGTTACATTAGTGTTCAGCGAAAATAAAGTAATCCTACAGAAATCACATGTGCTTTCGGTTTTAATTTTTACCGGCGCTACAATCGTCATCGCGTCCACCAACCAGTGTTGTGGGATTGTTTCACGCCAATGGAAGAAGACCGAACGCAGATAGAAAAATTCTGTTTTAAAAAAATTCTAGTCACTTTCCAGAGAAACCGCTGCAAGGTTGGACACTTCAGACGGTAGGTTTTCAATTGAGGTACAAAACAAAAAAGCGATGAAGGACGGTAGACAGTCCCTTTAACGCTGTCCCGTAGGACAGTCAACCACCCCTATTCATTTTCTGAAGAATACTTAGGTGTACAAGGGACCGTCTATACACCACAGATTGTTAACAAATCGTACCAAATGGTCCCTTCTCTCACATCTTATTACTAAAGACTCTAATAAATTGTCCCAGTCTTTCTTTCGTTGCTGATCACACTGTATGGGAATGTATAAAACAGTATAAATTGACCCGAACACCCTAGAGCAAAATTTCCGTATGCGATTGTGTAGGCATGTTAAAAAAAATGAGCGTCCAATAATGATTGAAGTAAAATCAAGTGAATACCTAGGCGCAGTGTACTCAACAGCACTGCTCACTACACGAATTTTTATATGAACAACATTAATCACACGGTAGATTACATGAGGTGCAGGAACACGTTATAAACAGCGATAAAACATGAGGACGCTTGAGCTTCACCTGCAAGTACAACACGATAGCGTGACTGGACTGCGCTCGCATCGCCTTCTCATTGGCTTGCCAGACTTGCCTTCTCAGTGGAACCCTGAATCGTACTGCGAGGAAATTAACGTATCTACGTCTAGCATTGGCCGTTTGAAACTTTCGTAGAATGGATGCCTACTGCAAGTATCGTTGTCAAGTGCCCACTGCGCCGTAACTCCGCATATTGCGAAGCAGGAAAATAACCTCTACGCATTCGTGAACAATACTCGCAGATTCCCGCTTTTTTGACACTGCTGATGATCAGGATGATCAAATATTTTGTCAGTGCTTTGTATAACGTGGGCCTTTAAAAATCAACTTGTTGGCAATTCACATGGTGTGACGCCTGTTGCAATTGTACCCTTCTTCCACACAATAATACTTGTGTTAAAGGGGCTCATCGCAATACACGACAACTGTTTTGGGTTTTTTTTTTTGTGATTGCAATTATATGTACTCACTCGGCGGGTATGCACTGTCGCCGTCATTTAGCGTATAATGTCGAAATCCATAACTTCACCTAAGGAATCCCATGCTCTACGCGCTTATTTATTAAAAGCACGCGAGCGCTGGGGACAAGCGCGGCTATGTATAGATGAAACGAACTGGCCCATTTCCGATCAGGGCGCATGCGATCAGACCGCGCCGCGTGCGAGGCCTGCCTTGAATGGCTCCCCAAGCAGAGAGAAAACGCCGCGCCCGTCTTTTATCGGAAGAGGGAGCATGAAGGAGAGCTTGTTGGACGTCGCTCGAGCCGCAACTGAACTATCTCGACAGCGGTATATCGTGACAGCCATAAGTAGACGGCTCATTACGAGCTGTGCGTTCACTGCTTCGTGTAGCACCGACATACAGCACGAAAACCGCTTCGCTCCCTGGAGCGGCCGTATTCGCTTAAACCAGCGTTTTGTAGAGTTACCCGAGATTAGACACAACACAGTCAGCTGCAAGCCTTACTTCATAATACAATGCTATTTGTTGCTAACGCACTCGTTGCTGTGCCCTTAAGCCGAATCTGATTTTTGCATAAACAGTTGCATGCAGAGGTTTTGTTCGGTGGTGAGACACCTGAGCGCCACGCTGAAGGTCTGGGCTCGATTCCTGCGCCAACGCATGGTCTTTAAGCGGAACGTTTATAACTCACAGATTTGAGTGACTTAAACTTTAAATCGAAGAGGTATTTATATACATTTTATTGTACAGTCCAACTGCCAATTATTCTCGAAGTGCCGTTTGGTCCCCGTCTTTCTCTGTGATACATAAATAGTACTTCTTGCCAAAACGATGCCTTAAGCAAAACGAATATTTTCATTTTTGGAGTTTGAATAATGCAATATCATTTCAGCGGATTCTGCGCTAATACCCCAGGGTGATCTTGAACCAACCATCTCAAAATCGGCACCTAGTGGTCTTTAGATTCGCTCTGAAACTGTCAGAACGGAGGGCATGGCCCTCAATCTTCTTGCTGTGTTTGCTGTGATCACGTTGCAAATGGCGGTAAAATCCGTGGTCGTGCGGTCTGGTGGCCTTGTGCAAAAATGGCGCGGCGAAGGAAGGGGCTTCAGCTGCAACTCGGTCTATTGCCACAACCGAGGAGAGACGAGCAAGAAGAGGAATATTTACGTTCTCAAGCTGTTCGTAGCCAACCAGGACATGTAGCTGTTAGTCGGCGTCGCCTAGCTCACCGTTTCATCCCGAATGACCTTTCCTCCCAAGAAAAGCACTGACGATGGCACCTGACGGATGTGCCTCTTCTCCGAAACCACAACATATTTTACACTGAACCTGTCATTGTCATGATCAGCCTCACCACGTCCAATCCAGGTCAAAGCCTTCTGCCATGTTTCACCAATTAACCAGGTCCTGTTCTTGCTGCGGTCACGTCATCCTTGCGAACTTCTCAATCTCATGTACCCTCCTAACATTCTGCCCTTCCTTTCCGCACTTGCCTTCTCTTGAAATCTATTGTGTTCCTCTTAATGATGAGCGGTCATATTATCTTCTCTCTAAATGCCCAGCCCATGCCCGTTTATTCTGTCGATTTCGACTAGGACATTACTATCACAAGTTTGTTCCCTGACCAACTCTACCATTTTGTCCTTTAAGGTTACGCCTCACACAGGAAATATTATTGGGTGCTGATAACAGGCGTTCACATGACCATAACCGTGTGAGGTAACAAAGATTGTAGATTGGGCACGGATACATACATGAAGACACAAGTGTCAGTTCGATGGCACTATGCGGCATCAAAGCCGGCAAATTGTCAAAATATTACACCATTTCCCTCTAAAGCGGACCATGAGGCGATGCGAAGCCGGAGCACTTGCACGATCGCGTTCCGTTGGCGTTCTTTGGGCATGCTGCCGACCTCACGTCGTGGAACGCGAAGAGGAACGCTACGCGCGTGTTGTCTTCCCTCTAGCCTGGCCGTTAATTCTCACAGGGCGAGCGGGGAACGCAGTCCGCAGGCGTGCGAGAGGGCGGCAGCGTAGGAGGGGAGAGAGAGGGGGAGGGGACGCGCATGCGCTGGTGCTCATCGCAGCGTTGCGCAGAAGTGAATTTCGGCATGTATAGCCCGCGTTTCAGAGGAAGAGTGGAAAGGGGGAGGGGAAGTGGAGAGGGGAAATGAGAGAGGGGAGGTGGAGAGGGGAAGGTGAGGGGAAGTGGAGAGGATATGCGCATGCGCATTAAGAGTGGTCACGCCGCACACCACCACCACCACCGGATTGAACTCCGCCATAAGATACTTCGCATCTAAATAAGATGGTTGATCCCTCCGTCGTAGGAATCGGAATAGCACGAAAGTAAACCGTGCCCTTACACAAGTAGCTGAATCTTTACTGTACATTGATATAATAGTGTTTGTACAATGTATATTGATATCTGGCGGCTATAGCACCGTTTACCATCGATGCACCCACTTTGATGATTGGTCGTACATCTCCATGGTGGTACACCTCCATCCCAACGGCTGCGTTACAGCCATGCGACGCGCGCCTGCCTCACATGGCTGTAACACCGCGTTCAACGCTCACGCGCTCGCCTCGAGAAAAATCGCGGCCCGTCTACCGGGGTGGCACGACGCACTTTGCGCTTCCCTCTAGTCCGGTAGTGGTATTCAATCATATTTAAATGCCGCGGCATGGCGACCAAGTTCTGCGTCCAATATGCGGCGCTCTTCTGGCTATCACACCGCGTTCTCTGATTACGCTTTCACCGTTAACTACTACAGCTACCACAAGGAATTGTTTAATCATTTAGCATGGACGTTAGTCGTCACGATGGTAATGCACCAACATTTATCAAAGTGGGTGCATCCATGTTAAACGGTGCTATAGCTGCCAGACATCAATATACATTGTGCAAGCTCTCTTATACCAATGTACAGTAAACATCCTGTTACATCTGTAAGGGCACGCTGTACTTTCGTGTTATTCCGATTTCTATGTCGGAGGGATGAAACATGTTTTCTTTTATTCTTTTATTTGTCTATTTTATATCTCTTTTATTTCTGTCTGTATCCCTCAGTCTTGACTGAGGGACACAGACAGAAAGTCGGAAAGAGAGTTCCTTCGTGAAGTCGGCGTCGGAATGCTTATGCATTTAACACCAATTCACGAATCGGCGGGAAGGCACTGAACGGACGTAGTTTCACATTACTCTTCGAATTATTCGCATGCACAAATATCGTCATCGAGGAATTTGTAATGTTATTTTTGTCTCATTCAGTTAAAAGACATGCGCCAAGTGCGATCTGGGACTGATGTCTGCCTGAAAATTTTAGGGCTTTGCGATGTTAACGAGCGTCTAGTAAGTGACCCACGTGTGCACTTTGTGACTGATTAGAGGATGCTTGATAAGGCATAGATCATCAAACATCTAGAGGACTGGCTCCATGCACAGAACGACCTTGGATCACCCGTTTATATCCGCAACATGCCCGAACTGCTCCCTTCAGGAAACAAATCAGCATGTTCTGAAGCAATGTGTTATTGCTCGTATTTTCTGGAGGGCCGTGCATGCTGGATTTCGCGGGCTCGGAGTAAATCGCTTCGTTTCTTCTGGGCGTTGTTCTCGAGGCCGCTTCGCCTGCCTTCTCGTTTTTGCCGGTGCTTTCTGTCTTTGGCGCAACCGCTGCGAGGCGGTTGCAGCAGGCCGTCGCCGTCGCGCTCTCTTCCCGATCCTAGAGCGACTGTACTCGGAGCTTCTGTCTGTTCTGTCAGAGGAGCTCTTCTTTCTCGGGGAGGAGGAATTCCTCAGGCAGTGGTCTTGCCCTTTTGTGTTGGTCTGTGACAGACGCGTGAAGCTTGTCTTTCGGCCTCCCTGGTTCTGGTACGCTGATGTCTCGTTTGGTGCCGGCCGAAATACCATGTAAATACGCAAAATCTACATATTCACTTTTTATTTGTGCTTTTTGTTTGCCATGTAATGTACATATGTATATCCATCCTTTTGTGACAAATTTGTGTGTGTTTGTATATATGTGAAACATCGATTGTACGTGTTGCCTCCGTCATTTCGTTTTTGTTCCACGTAACTGAAGTTTGTTTTGTCATTCTCGTAAACGTATGTCTAGCAAGTAAATGTTACGTTGAATTGTTATGGATGTGAAGCGTCTGTGATAATAATTTTTTCTAAACACACTCGTTCTGGGACGGCTCTCTGCTCTCCCGTGGAACACTTATAAAGTACCCTACACATAGAGAAAGAAAAAGCAGTTGCAAGTGGGCACTCCCACATACCTATATAGAGAAAGAAAGAAAATCACAGCATATCCACGGAGTGAATGATGATGAGTGGGCGAAGCTGCGGAGGTTCATCGGTAAACCGTGAATCTTCCGTGAATTCTGCCCAGTACATCATCACCGTCGTGAGATCGGGCGCGTTTATACTAAAGGTTCGATGAGAGTTATGACGACTTGCGACTTGCAGCTCACTTTAATTTTACATGTACGCTGTGAATTTCCATTGTTTAGAAAACCATTGCTTTAGAAAACATCTCGCGTCTTTCGTTAAGCAGCTGGCGTCTTTTCGTTTTGCTTTAGAAACATCTGGCGCCTTTTTGTTTTGCTTTTAGAAAACATCTGGCGTCTTTCGTTGGTTTATTTCATCAATCAACGGCGTTTTGAACAAAATTTTTATTGTTTAATCACGCACAGCAGAAATCTCACCAGGCACTACCTTGGAGGTAAACAATGGCTGCTAATGGGAATGAGAGACAGAAGAAGTCGGCTTTTAGCTAACACTTACACTTCTACTTCTACTAACGTTTCCTACTGGAACATGGCAATGGCTGCTATGGGGAATGAGAGACAGAAGAATTCGGCTTTTAGTTAACGCGCACGCTGCGAATTTTTTATTGTTCAACAACGCACAGGAGAAATCTCCCACCGGCACCACCTTGGAGGTCAAAATCTGGTACTAGCGTTAAGACTGGTTACGCAGTACGACGGGGACGAACGGGTGCCGCTTTAAGGAGCTTCGCCCCTAAAATACTCTCCAATCACACCTTACAAAATTGTTGACCAGAGAAGCTGAAACGTTCGGACGCGAACTTTATTAAGAACTGGAATCGAGTGAGGTGTCTTCTGTTGTAACTTATAATTTCTCTATTACAACGTTGAAGAGATGCGTGCTTCAAAATTTGCTTTTGGGGAGCTTAGCCAAGTTAGATATTAGGAACACCTAAAAGATTTTAGGCATGGCCATTCATGCTGCTCCGGGTGTCATCTCTATGTACACACGCTGACAAAACATGAAGAGAAACTAGTGCGAGCACGGAGACCCTTGGAGGTAACGTGTGTTAGCATTGCTTCTCCATTATACTTTCTGCGCATTCACGCACTCGCGGACCTCCAAAATTTCCCGTGTCCGAACTATAAACAGCTTCTCTATAGAAATTGAAGGGCCATCCCTGCTGTTCTTGTGTGAATATAGAAGCAATGTCATTTGCGAAAACCTGTGGCGAGTGAGCCAGCGGCCGTTGGTGTATGCATGTGCGGTACGTCGAAGACAGCCCCTCCACGACAGCGTTTCCTATCGTCAACTTGAACCGTAGGAATCAGAGACTTCAGAGCGAAAGCTTATCACAACGAGGCTGAACTACAGAGCCCACGAAATCTTTGTTGATGGGCTCTCTATTTAATATTTGAAACGTAAATTCGTTGATTCGTGGGCAGTGTCTTTCTCCATTCTGCTTTGTTGGCGGCAGGGGCATGGTTGTCTAGCTCTATATTACATTTCATACATCAGGTAAAAGGCTACGGAAGCTAGCGAGACTTTCTGCACGATGTGCGCTTGCACCAAGAAATACACTCTAAAAACTGCAACTCCTGCAGTGAGAGTTATAGACCTGTGTTAATCCCACAGATCTCATACTCTCTCTCTCTCAGAGAGGCGCTTTACTCTTTTTGCCAGGAGGAGTTAAAATGCCTTTCAGGAGTGAAAAGGCCTTTCACTCCTCCTGGCGAAAGAGAGTAAAGTGCCTGTTTCACTCCCGCATCCCACGAGAGAGTAAAAGGTTATTTTACTCTCTTGCCATATAAGAGCTTGTTTCAGAGCTTGTCTTAGTCTTGCAACTCTCCAAATATAAGGAGCCGTAAATAAAAGTTTGTGCAGTCTAATATGTTTGGCCGTAGCTCAATCGATAAAGTGACGGCGATACATTCCTCCTCAACTTATCGCGACTAAAACCGCTGACATGCACAAAGAATCTGCGATCATAAATGTACGCGATTATACTCACACGTACGCACACTCTGAGTCAGGTACATGCATGCCATGTACGGCAAGATTTATATGCCACGCTCATGGTTCTCTGGAGGCCGTGTCGTTAACGTGATTTTTAATCAAAATTTGTGTAGTATTACATGAGTGTACAGCTAACGTAAATGACAGCTCTTAACATTAAAATCATGATATTCACGTCGTGTGCTGCATTATTTGCGTGCCATATCTTAGTTTCCTCGCGGCCATTGCGTAAGTTTGATATATACGAAAATTTCTGTGGCGCGACAACAGTGTATGAAGAGTATAAGTGAGAGGTTGTGAGACGCAAATGATATGTGTGCTATGTACGGCATGATTTACATGACACAATCTTGGGGCACTCGCGGCAGTTTCGTTAAATGGGTGTATAGCAAAAGTAGTATGGTGTGGCGTGATTATAAGGAAAGCATAAATTACAGGGGGTAAAAAGGCAATGATTATATTCATTTCATGTACGGCGTGATTTACATTTCACGCTCATGATGCTCTTGTGGCATGAATGCCTTGATTTGCCTTAAAAACAAACAACGCGGTGTTCTGCCCCTCGCTCACTGCTTCGCATTACATCGATTCCCACAGTGCGGGGGATCTGCCGGATATTTTTGCTTGACAGCGCAAACTCGAAAGTCTACCAACGTGCTGCGTTCCCCTGATCTTGTTGCAGAACATATCTGGCACAAAGGTTGCTTGCAGACGGCTGTGACGACCGTGTGCGGCTTGGACCCTGGACAGAGCCCTACTCAAGAATCGTGTCGCTAGAGCTGGCATCTTCGCTGAGTACCGCGGAACAGATACCGCCGCCAGCCATCGGTGAACCTATCACTGAACAGCGTCACCGCTCTCTGGAATGCTCTGGCCTCGAACAAACGTGTCATGTACCTGATTGTTCTTATCCCGCAGGAGCCCTACGCCAAGATCGCTCTTCTGTGCCAGCCGTTGAACAATAATCGACACATCGAGCCCTTGACGATCGAAATTAAGAAGGCGCATTCCGCAAAGAAGATCTTGCGGGCGCTGACCGTTAACGCAGCGGCGATCTCCTAAACATAACTCTTCCGGTGACCGCTATTGAGGTCATGGAAGCATTTTTGGACATGTTATCACGTAACAACGCCATCACAAGGATGTCGGTGTGTAGGTTGCAATGTCGCGTAGTAGGTTGATCGTCAGTTTCATTAGCCGAAGGTATTACAGTTACCGCACCTACGTCCCGTCCAGCATTCACGAGTGGGTGCGGAGAAACAAGTGCGCCCTTAACCGTGCCTTAGAGTTATTTATGCGCACGCCGAGAGGACAGGCGCAGCGCGGAGCGCTTCGAACTGTTCGTCAAAAGGCCCTGTATGACGACCCAACTAAGCGAAGTTGCCGGAATTACGGAGAGGCACAGCTTAAGTTCATCGCTGGTGAGCATCGTATCCTGGAAAAATACTTCGTGCTCGTGGGCATTGTTCGACACTCCATGTTTGCTGGCCGATGAACGTCACGCGAGTTTACGCGCTGAATCCAGACTGCTGGCGAGCCATTGCGAGCTATCTTTGGATAAACTGTTAATTCGTTCTTGCGGAGCTGAGCAGGAAAGATTTCATGAGTGTGCTGAGGTCCGTTTTTTCTTTTCTGTAGCATTTGATTCAGAACTGGGGAGATGCTGGCTGCTTCCGGAAGTTTACACCGGCCGAGGCAGACGTTTGGGTTTACGCCAGAAGGAACAACAAAGTTTAAGCGTGGCTCTCGTATCGCAAACGCGAACAACCAAAGGAGCTGGCGGAAGCGACCCTTCTTTAATCCAACTTTTTTCTTGCTTAATGTAAGTTTTAATTGTCGCTTCGCCAATGCTCCGCGCGTTGCGCGAAAGCTCTCGAGCTACCGCCGCTTTGAGCAAGGTGGCATGATGGGTACTCAGGGCCCATTTCTCCGCTGCGCTATACATGAATGTTTGATAAACATGTTATTTCTGGCGCAATGCTTGAAACGTCAAGATAGGACAGAGGGAGAGAGACAGATGATGGTCAATCATGCTTAGCAACCATGGCACCAACTCACCCAGGAACAAGTTCTTCTAGAGTACATGATTGTTTCTAGCCGCCTGGCGTTGCGAACATTCAAACTGCATTTTTTATGCCTCTGACTTTTGAAACAAACATCGCGGTGTTGTCAGCACACCAGACAGGTCTTGAAAAACAATGAAGAGTTACCGTCACTTTGGACGAAATTGCCCCACAGATTTACGCTTGCAGCGTGGCTCTGGATATGTTGTTTACTTGTTTATTTTGCTTGATGCAAATACCTTCCGTCGACTATGTAACAAATGCCTCACTGCGAAATCAATGACGTCTGTAAGGATTTTTTATATCTTAAAAATAAAGTACACGTGTTTCTTCTTACACTATTAAAAATGTATTAGCTTATACAATGTAAAAACAACACTTACCATCTTGAGAACGCCTGCTTGCGTACAAACACACGCCCTTCGCCCCCCCCCCCCACTGCAAGACGTTATATCTAAAGAAATGACAATAATAAATAAGTGGTTTACAGAAAACAGGCTAGCCATAAATACTGAGAAAACTCAACACGTCGTATTTCACTCAAGCAGAAAAATAGTGAACTACAGCAGGCCTAATATTTCTCTTGCCAACCAAACTCTAAATAGGGTCGACTCAATAAAATACTTGGGAATTCTTTTTGACCATCGCTTGCACTGGAGAGACCAGATCAATGCTGTGTGTAGAAAACTAGCTTTTAGCTGTTATGCACTGGTCCGTTCCCGCCAATATTTTCCTCGTTCTCTACTTCGTTGCATATATTTTTCTCTGTTTCATTCACACCTCGGCTACTGCTGTGAGGCCTGGGGCCTAACATACAAAACTTATTTAAGACCTATACTCCAGTTACAAAAACGTGCTTTAAAGGAGTCCTGACACAAAAATTTTCGCCCCGCGTTTTTTTGCTGCAGTGTGTTGCTGGGGGCCTGTTAGTCAAAAACACGGCACATCGTTTGCTGCAGCACGCGACGGATAATTAATTACAAGCTCCTCATTACCGACACAGCCTCAGTTTCGGTTTGACAGAGCTCCAAAAACGACAAGTCGCCGGGTGCAACTATCACCACCTAGCGAGTGAAACGCTCGGTCACGTGAGCACACAGAACAGTGACGCATTTTGGCGCGGTCTGTCGTCGTCGGGCTCATCGTCGTCTGATGGCGACGATTTTCTTGCGGCGGGGATGGAAGAGATGTTCGACGTGGCGAATCACTTCAGGTTTGACCCGCTAGCGAGGAGCGATTCGTTGGGAAGCGCGTCAAAACAGAAATGGCGGCTACGACGTCATCATAACTTGTACCGGCTGCAACGGTTACGTAGGGGAAGTAGGGGGGTCACCTCGGGCCACCTCCGAGGGTGTCAATGCACTAGGTGCGGCCTATAATGCTGGATCGCGCTCGCGAACTTCAAAATTCATATAAAATAACTTCCAAGCTTTATTCGCTGTCGATATTTTGCAGATGGTACACGCACGTACACAGGAATCGATCCAGCAGGTTATCTCGGCCGCGAAATTTTGTGTCAGTGCCCCTTTAAGAATAATAACATTCTCCGCCGTACATTACCCCAGTGGCATCCTATTCAATGATCTTCATATTCTCTCATTTACGGCGCTAAGAAATTATAAGGTAACTTGCGTAGTTCACAAAATACTGTACACAAGCTTTCCACTACCCAACACCATATTCAACTTCCCGCGTGCAAACACCAGACAAACAAGTCAGTTAAATTTAAATCTTCCTCCCTGTAACAACGTTTATGGCGAACGATTGCTAGAATTCTTCGGAGCTGTAACCTGGAACACTGTGCCTCTGGAAATAAAAATTACGCGTAACTTCAACCTTTCTTGCAAACGCTCTTTCTTGTCTAATGAATTGTAATCACCTTTCCGTACGTAGATTGTACATCACTGAAACTTCCGTATCTATAAAACCAATCATTTTTCATGACCAATCATGTGCGTTGCTAACTTTTATGTATTTTCTCTATTGGGCCAGCTACTAGCCACGTAGGCTATTGGTCGAAATATTATGTACGCATTTTTTGTATACACGTCTTAAACTCATTTTGATTTGATTTCATATGCCGCGTGGTGCGCTACGCCATATGTATAATGATTCCCAACTAACTAGCCCGGCAACGTGCCTTAGCAATTTTCAAAGGAACTTCATGATAAAAATGGTTTCATAAAGTTTCGGCCGTGGGACCGGCCTTCGTCAGAATAACGTGATTCTGACGAAGGCATGGTCCGGCAGCATGGCCTACGCTAGGCCACGCTGCCGGGCCCAGCGTTAGAGTAGCCGGTTGGCGCGGGGAAATATCTGCGTCTGCACTGGACTCTTAATAAAGCTGTACTATCTCTCTCTCTTATACCATGTGCCTCTGGGAGACTTCAACTTTCCTGTGATCAACTGAGTGAAATTAACTTCATCGTGTAACACAACAACAGTCAGTCAAGAACTTTTATTTATCGGTGCTGAGGAGTTCAAGCTGCTGGGGGATCTAGGGGGGACACCCTAGCAGCCGCCGCCGTAGGCAACGCCCGAGTCGGGGCGGGAACGTGATGGCGTTCCGCCAGTTCTCGGGCCCTCTGGACTGCCTTGAGTTGTTGGTGGAGCTGAGCTCCTGAGTGCCTCTATCCAGTCGGACTCACTGGTGAGAGGTCCCTGAGGTAACGCGGGACATTGCCATAGCATGTGCGAGAGTGAACAATAAAGTTCTCTGGAATGTGGGCATTGGATAGTAATGTATGTGTTGTAATGGCTCAGTCGGCCCCATGATAGGCACGATCTCGGTTGTCGCATGCCAAATGCTACCGCTTGCGCGCGTTCGAGCTTTGTGTGTGGTAATGGGTATTGGCATCTGTTGTTGCGGTAGTGAAAGCTGATTTTGTGGAAGATTAGTAAGGGGTCGTTAAACTGTATGTCTGGGCCCAGCTCTTCGGTACCTCATTGATCGTCGTGGCGGGTGAGCTCTCGCGCTCGGTCATGAGCCGTTTCGTTGAAGATGGGTTGTTGGGAGTGGATGTCTTTGCCCATGTGGGCAGGGAACCAAGAGCGGTGGTGCGAGCCCGTGTGCTATTGCGTTTGTAAAATGTGGGTTACTTCACGCGTGATGTTGCCGGTTTCGTAAGATCGAATGGCGGCGTGGGAATCTGTGAAGACGCTGGTGTGCGAGGGGTCGGTCATCACTAAAGCTATGGCGACCTGCTCGGCTATGGCGCTCGTTGCTAGCCTAACCGAGGCGGCTGAGCGCAGGGCTCCATCGCCATCTACTACTGCGAGTGCGAAGGTAGAGGAGTTGTCGTATTGCGCCGCATCGACAAATGTGGTAGAGCCGCCATTCGCGGTTGTACGGTCGAGGATAGCGCGAGCGCGGGCCAGGCGTCTGCCTTTGTTGTGGTGTGGAGCGTAGGGTTGTGAGGACATGCCGGCTTCGTGTTTAGTAGTCGACGGCCTGCCTTGGAGCTGGAGAGGCGGACCACAGGCTTTATCAATTTAGCCTTAGATTTAAACCTGTTTCTGGTTGTTACAGAACATTCAAGTGGTAACAATATCTTAGACCTCATTCTCACAAGGATAGGCCGGCAAATAATGTGGAGCTCACTCAGACTCACTCATGGAATGTATTTTGCCCTTAGGGCTCACTCGGACTCAGACTAACCAAAATTTTCCTCAACCGGAATCACTCGGACTCAGACTCACCAATTTTTACTTTCTCAACGGGACCCACTCAGTATATACCTCACGTAAATATAACTCCCTCGGACTCACGCAGACTCAAACTCACGACCTGATCTGAGTCTGAGTGAGCTGACTCATGAGTCAGCATATAATTAGGTTTTTCGATCAGGCTGTCTACCCACTTAAGCGCCAATATCTTGCATAATCGGTGCTCTACGATAGTCATCTTCATCTCATACTTTCACATACGAGTTCTCAATGATTACAAGCTAGTAAGGACATTTTAATTGAAAGTTCCTTTGGAAATTGCTCAGGCACGTTGCCGGGCTAGTTGGTTGGGAGTCATATTACATATGGCGTAGCGCGCCACGATTATATTGTGTGCTTAGGGCTCACTCGGACTCAGAATGAACAAAATTTCCTCGACTGGACTCACTCGGACTCAAACTAATTAAAATATTACTCACCCAGATATTAAACTAATTAAAATATTACTCACCCAGAAGCAATATACGAGCGCGAGAGCAACTCATGGCTTGATCTGAGTCTGACTGAGTCGACTTATGAGTGAGATTGCCGACCTGTGCTCACAAAGGCGCCTAAGACAATTGACCGAATTGTTTGTTTTGGTGGATTTAGTGATGATTCGCTACTGCATGTAACACTTAACGTTCCGTCATCTTTACAGGTCTTACCACAAAAAATATACGCGATTACAATAGAGCCAATTACAACGGCACAAATGCCGAATTTTATATATATTTTCCCACGTGTTACTACCTTCATTGTTTCTTTGGGGGGGCCGCATCTGCATGCTCTCTTTCGTCTTCCTACCAGCGCTCGTCAGCGTGTCAACCCACCGCAACGCCCTTTTGGCATCGAAATTTCGGAAAGTGTTCAATTTTCCTAATGTGTAAACATATACACGCTAATTTTACGTCTTTTCCCGTGGATCCCTTTTGCTTCACTGCTACGAAGTTCAGCGTGGCCTTCATAGAAAACGGTGTCATTTTAATAAGGCGAATGGCGTAAGTCACGTTCACAACGAACGCGGAATACGCTAGCGGGCGAGCGGGTTTTCAAGGCGCACAGGCAGCAAACGTGCGCGGCTGTTCAGACCGACCGAGTTGCCTTGCTGCCCGCTCCACCGCGGAGGCGGAGCAGTCCAGGAATCCACGGCGGACGTGCCGCCTCTTTGCGGCTCTACGCGATGCTGCGCTCACGCCAACTTTACCACAGGGAGGAAATCGGTCCGGGCGCTATGCGCGCAAACGACCGGGCGGGGGCGGGGTTGGGGGGGGGGGGGGGCGGCGCTTCGCTTTTCCGGACCATCCACGTCCGCTTTGAAGGATCCGTTTCTACGCTTGCATGATCCGAGTTCGGTGTGAACGTTCCT
This sequence comes from Rhipicephalus sanguineus, assembly GCF_013339695.2. Classification (NCBI taxonomy): domain Eukaryota; kingdom Metazoa; phylum Arthropoda; class Arachnida; order Ixodida; family Ixodidae; genus Rhipicephalus; species Rhipicephalus sanguineus. Next base: position 134,719,646 of record NC_051183.1, on the reverse strand, counting down.
TTAGATTCCTCACCGAAAGCGAAAAGGGTCCGTCGCCATTGGTGTCAAAATGAGCGATGTAAAAAATACTGTGATGACGTCACCATATGACGTATGAATAACGTCAGACGTCACCAATATTTGTGACACCGTCATCACGTCCTATCACGTAGCGTGACATGATGGCGTCATCACATGACATCGCTTTAGGGTCGTAAGGCCGATCTCGGAGGCACTGCAATGCCACGTGAGGGCCAGAAAGCTTTCCGCGGGGGGGAAGGGGCGGTTAATACAATGGACTGCGAGATGCATGAGAGAACGTGCGGCTTTTAGATGCGAAGCAGCTTTTGCGCTGGGCTGTGTCCGTAGTTCCACTGGCGACCGCCCGCTTTCTACCTCCTAACATAGCCACCTGAGCGCGCGCTCGCTCCAAGGAGAAGTCGTCTTCCTTTTGTTCTTCGACCGCCTTGGTGACGATACGTGCAGAACACTTTACGGGCCCGGGTAGCCGTATGCTGTCGTAGCTTGGCGTAACGCAGTCAAAACCATGTGTGCTGGCACGCGCTAGCGCGTTCGGGCCTGTGTAAGGGGCTGGGTAAGACGCTGTGGCCTCTCCCCCTTACACTATCTCATCAATTACGTGAATGTGTAGGAGAACGAGATTCATCAGACGCGCGATGAACCCGTGTGGCGTGCTCCAAAAAGAGTTCGGGGCGAGTAACAGCAACAGCAACTACTTTGAATGCATGGTGTGTTCCACTTGCAAGGACGCGTTAAATCGGGCAAAGTGCCCGTGATGAACGGAAATTTAAGTGGACCCATGCTCTGCTTCGAATCCCAAGATGGTTCCCTTTAGTGGGAGATGCTGTAATTTTTTTACACTTGTTCGTTACAGTGGGTACAGCGCATTCCTATGTTTCAGCTGTGTTCGCTGGTGGCGAGCGCGGGTATGCATCCCGGTGGTAAAGGCACTCGACTTCCGGGCCTGGAGGCCTAGGTTCTTATCCAGCCCCGACATCCTTGCTCGGTCTACAGTCGGATGATCACGGAGGGAGTGCACAACCAGCCGAGGTGCCTCCCATCGTGGAGGCAGTGCAAAACCACGTTAAGTGCAGAAAGTTTTCGAAGAGTTGCGGGGCAGGACCTATACACCGAATGAAAAGAAGTGAATGATGACGAAGGAGCTTGCTCCAGAGGTTAAATCCGGTAAACCGTGAATCCTCTGTACATCTGCTCATTTATCATCATATAAAGAAGTGACACAGGAGTTGTTATGGTGTGACTGTATATACACAATCTTCATAACACAATAATAACAATATCTGGGGTTTAACGTCCCAAAACCACCATATGATTATGAGAGACGCCGTAGTGGAGGGCTCTGGAAATTTCGACCACCTGGGGTTCTTTAACGTGCACCTAAATCTAAGTACACGGGCCTCAAACGTTTTCGCCTCCATCGAAAATGCAGCCGCCGCGGCCGGGATTCGATCCCGCGACCTTCGGGTCAGCAGTCAAGCGCCATAACCACTAGACCACCGTGGCGGGGCTCATAACAAAATGTTATATAACAAAATGTTATAACACTATGTTATGTAAATACACAATATTTATAATTTACATATCGATGCACTATACAGATAAAGTTGCATAGTGATGGAGTATGTACATTTTGTTCAAGAGCTTGTTTACGGATCAGATAAGCTCGGGGGAACTTTTTCCGTTTAGTATAATGGCTTCCTATACTTCGCAGGCTCTCAGCTCGGGGTCGACTTGTCTTTGCGCCCGCTTCGCTGCGGCCTCGCGTGCCCGTGCCGCCTCCGGGTTCGCTTGTCGAAGAGCCTCCTTTTCCTTCATGCAGCCGAGCAATGCCTCTGAAGACGCAAATATGACGGTCTAGCAGCAAACACTGATCGCTCTCGATGAAACCTTCGATGTCTTCAGCCTTTACGGTGCCGACGGGAATTACGACGCTGGATCTAGGCGGAATGGTAACTTGATCCTCGAGCACGTTCAGGGCATGTTGACATTGGTCCTTGTACCGGCGGTGTCGCTTTCTCCAACGATAGAGTTATCGACTTGTTTCTTAGGCCGATGACGGCGGCGTGCTGGTTTAAGAAGTCCATGCCAAGTATGACATCCCTGGAGCAATGTTGCAAGATTACGAAGCTCGCAGGATAAGTGCGAATATCGATGGTGACTCTTGCTGTGCAGGCTCCAGACGGAGTTATTAGATGGTCTCCAGCGGTTCGGATTTCGGGGCCTTCCAAAGCGGTCCTAACTTTCTTCAACTTTGCGGCGAACGGCCCACTGTTGACGGAATAGTCGGCTCCAGTATCAGCGAGAGCGGTCACGTTGTGGCCGTCGATCATAACGTCGAGGTCACTAGTTCGTCGCTTAGCGTTTCGGTTAGGTCGTGGCGTCGGATCACGGCTGCGTCAGTTTGTTCCGCTGCTTACATGTCGCGTCATCAGATCTTTGGTGCGCAAGGTTTCACCGTCAGGAGTATGTCTGCTTCGCGTCGAGTTCAGAAGGTATCGTCGCGGCGTCGACATCGTCGGCGGAGGATCTTCGGGAGGTCGTCCTACAGCAACAGCACCTCCATCAGTTGCTGCGCTCAGTTTCCCGGATACGGGCTAGGCGACCGGCCCCGGTTTAGGCCAGTGTACTGTCGGCGGTGCGGTGACATGTAGCCGCCGGGCGACGGCGAGTGGGAAGGTCGTCGTTCTTGCCACTGTGTTCCGGTGAGGTAGTCGTCGATGTCGCGAGGCCGTTCGGCTGGCCGCGGGCGCGGCGCGTTGACGGCGAATCCGTGTAGCCCTATCTGTCGGTACTGGCAGCGGTGTGTGGCCGGCCTGTCCGCAGTGGTAGCAGAGCGGGCGGGCGCACCAAATGTCGGTTGTCAGGGGCGCGCCAAACGTCGGTCTTCCTTGGCGCGTAGCGCGGGCCGACAGGCGGAGGGTAGGGCGTCTGTGGCGGCGGCGGCGTCTGGAGACGGTACTGCGGCGGTGTGGCGTCTTGGCGTGGGCGTGGAGGAGGAGCATAACGGCGGGCTGCAGCAGCATAGCTCATAGCTTGCGGCAGCGGCTCTGCTAGCTGAGGAGCGCCCAGTGACTGCTGGATCTCCAGGCGTACGACGTCGGCGATAGAATCTACTTGAGGTTGCGGTGAAGGTAGAATTTTTCGCAGCTCCTCTTGCACGATTGCTCGGATCGTCTCGCTCAAGTCGTCGGAGCCGAGGGCATGAACAACTGCGCTGTCTTTAAATGCGCGGCGATTGTACTGCCGGGTGCGCATCTCGAGCGTATTCTGGATGGTTGTTGCCTCCGCGAGGAATTCTTGGATGGTCTTCTGCGGGTTTCTGATCAGTCCCGCTGACAGCTCCTGCTTGATTCCTCGCATGAGGAAGCTAACTTTTTTCTCCTCGGGCATGTCAGGGTCTGCGTGGCGGAACAGTCTCGTCATTTCTTCTGTGAAGAGTGCCACGTTTTCGTTTGGCAGCTGCACGTGGGTTTCGAGCAGAGTCTCGGCCCCCTCCTTGCGGAATACGTTGGTGAATGTTGCCAGGAACCTGGTGCGAGAAACGTCCCATGTTGTCAGGGTTTGCTCTTGGTTCTCGAACCATGTTCTAGCTGCATCCTCCAACGCGAAGTAGACATGCCGTAGCTTGTCTTCACTGGTCCAGGCATTGAAAAGGGCGACTCGGTCGTAGGCTTCGCGCCAGCTTTCCGGGTCTTCGAACGACGATCCGCGGAAGGTTGGCGGCTCCTTGGCCTACCGAAGAAGGATCGGCGCAGGCTGCACGGGGTCGATCATCGTCGCTGTGGCCGATGTTGGGATCTGCGGCTGCCTCGCTTTTTCGGGAAGGAGCCCGTACTCTGGTTGCAGTCTCTTCTGCCTGCGGCATGTTCGACGATCCGGGTTTTCCTTTCCGTCGTCCTCGTCGCGGCATGGGTTTGGGTCAGCACCCGAAGTGGCGTCTGGATCATGAACAGCACCTCCATCAGATGTCACGTGCTCGTGACGTCGACGAAGACAGCAGCCGGCGTGTTCAAGATGAAACTGTTTATTTGACCGAACTTGTGGCCGGGAAATGAAAACTCAAACTACCGAAATACGCGGTATGCACTGATACGGGCGAACAGAGCGTCGGCCGTCGATCAACTGACAAGCGGTGAAGCGCGTCCGCATTTATACATGTGCCGTCGAATATTCCAGCGTTTCGATTGTCGGTTGTCACCTTGCGCACCACAGACAATTTTTGTTTGGTAATTAACTAATATGTTATTTAGGAACATTTACCTAAATTGCTAAATGTTGAGTTGAGGCAAGAAATGCGACTCACGTATACCAAGTCCCACGTATACCATTATTTACAAGCTGGAAATAAAGCCCGCGAAATACAAAAAGATCACGTGACAAGGGCATTCTCGAGCACAGAAAATGCTGCCCTCAGCCGTAGTTTGAGCGAACGAATTCAGCTGCGGCCGGGACTCGCCGGCTCCGTTGCAGCGGTAGGCCGGTAAGTGGGCGGTGGCTTCTTCGCCCGCGTCAGCCAGTTGGCGCGCGTGACGGTGCAAGTTGTAGCGGGAAAATTGCCAAAGCACCATATTATCGCTCCCAGCTAAAAAAAACGACTGTATCACTCGATCTTGGTGTCGATATTACACCCCTAAAGCGGTAATATACCGCGCCCCTGTTTTCGCGCCACTGGAACGAAAGATAGTGTCAGTTTTCACAGTCTGCTGCGACACTTCAGACGTGGACGTTTTGTATACAAACCCAAGCTGACCTAATGAAGCTAACACTGGCTCTACCATACAGCCTAGGGCAAAGGAATCACCTTTTAATCGTTATTTTCACGAAGTGCTCTCTTTTCACGGAGCCGGGCTACTTTGTCTTATATAGAGTAGTCTCGTAAAATGCGCCGTTGTCTTTATGTGTCTGTGCTTGCACACCGCCATCACAATAGAAAACACCATTGTTTCTATACCACTATGAACTCAAGCATATTGCGCATAGGTTACTCGTCTTGGCCATCCCTGGTACTTCGACTTAAGCTCAGCTGGCCAGCACATTGCCGCATAGAGTAATCTTATAATAATATGGGGTTTTACGTGTGAAAAGCACAATTTGATTATGAGGGGCGCTGTAGTGCAAGGCTCCGGATACATAGACCATCTGTTCTTTAACGTGTACAGACATTGCACAGTACACGGGCCCCTTGGAATTTGTAGACTCATTTTCGCTGCCATACATGCTGTTCGATATTCTTTTTGAATGTTTTACCAATTACTTGAAATTTGCAGGTTGCAATATGTCGATATTTGGCAGGCATATGAAATATGTTGTTATTTAATTCGGCATGCATCGGTTCACTATCCTTTCGTTCAATTTTTGACCTTTGCTTTATTTATGTTCTGTTTTGCGAGTCTATGATTGTCTATGAAAACATTTTGAGCGTGATAAACCCAGCAGCGGAACATACGTCGCAAGGAATACGCTCTTGCCCGCTCTGAAATGAAACGGCCTCATTCATCATATATAGAGAGCTAGCTAATGTGGGTGGGAATAGTGGTATGTTTTCTCCGATTGTTGTTTTCATAAATGAGAGATGGGGCTTTTATCATTTTATTTCTAAGAAGCATCGACAAAACGAATCCAACAGACATTTAGGCCAAGGAAAGCACAGGGGGCATTAATTGTTCTCCTTGACTGTAGTGGGACAAATAAGACGTAAATTGTAAAACATTAAAGTAAACAAAATGCTATCCGTCTATCGGATACGAACGCACAACCCTTGAATCACGCGTCCGATGTTCTATCGATTGAGGTGCGACGGAAGGCGCTTGCCAAACGCGTTAATTCGTTTCCGTTTAGTCTTGATTAGTAAACTACCGCTAAGAAAAGCAATTAAGACCCTGTATGCTTTCTGTGGCGAAATTGTGTGTTGGATTCATTTGAAGGGATTGACGCTTGGTCAAGTTAGTATGGATGCATTTCTAAATGTTAACAGCGCATAGAAGGTTGGGAAAGAGACAAGCCCTCTGTCTATCTGCCTCTGTTTTTATCGTCCCTTTCAAAACCTTGTATGCGCTGTTAACATTTAGAAATGGATTCACCTCAATAGTGTCTAACAAATAAAAGAGCCACTCACAAAAATATTGGGCAGCTGTGTTCTAGTGATGCGAAGACTGAGGAAAGAACGGAGCTGGTAGCATTCCCCATCCTGCTCATATCCCTTTCCCGTTCGTTTTATACTGAATAACACGACAGTATGGGACGCTTTATTCTCTCCCCTCCTCGAGTCCTTCCTCCTCACCCTCACTTTTCGTCCTACATCATTGCTATACTATACTCTACAAGGCTGTGCTATACGTTACTCTAGTGATGTGACAGCTGCGCCAATTGTGCCATACTGTGCCAAATCGTGAAAACCGCTACATCCTGCTATATTTCAGCAATTATCTCATCATCTGTGCCAAGCGCGTGCATAGGCGTCATTCTAGCGGCATTTCGGAGATAAATATGGCCTGCGCTGAAACCGCGGCACAGTCACAGCGAAAGCTGGAAGAGCGGCGTTTCTAGAGCCCGTTAAACTCTCTTGGGGCTACAATAGAAGTACACTAGAAAGGTGCCCACTACGCCATAAATAACAATTTTTGTGAAGTTGGGAAGCACCTACTAAGCCATTATTAGTCATTCTGCGGAGAAGCGAGGCACCAGCTACACGTCTGTAAGGCATTATGCGCACTTTGTTGACGCGACGACTGATGACGATGAAGAATTATGGCTCAGCCCTTTCTAATGGGTTGGAATCTTTAAACGGCCCACCAGTTATGTAATTTGCGTTGGGTGACGCCCGGTTGCTATTTCCCTATCCGGTCATGCTGTATAACATACGTTGACGTGGGAGCGAGACGGGGGGGGGGGGGTGAAGAACTTTTCTGAGACCCCGAGGAAATGGATCATGCGCTTATGGGCTTCCTTGGCAACCAATACAAGTGCACTTGCGAGGAACCCATTACGCTATAAATCATTGTAATTTTACTGAGACCCCGAGGAAGTGGATCATGCGCTTATGGTCTTCCTTGGCAACCAATACAAGTGCACTTGCGAGGAACCCACTACGCTAAAAATAATTGTAATTTTTGAGAAGTAGGGCAGCAGGCACTGTGCCATTTTTCGTCATTCTACGGAGAGCGTTGGTACCTGCTAAAGCCATGTAGGGCATTATGCGCACTTTGTTGATGCTGTGCCTGATGACGATGAAGAATTATGGCAGAGTCCTTTGTAATGGGTTGGAAGCATTCAACAACCTACTCGTTGCGCAATTCGTATTGTGTGACGCCTGGTTACAGAATTCGCGTTGTGCGACGCGTGGTGCTTATTTTACTCTTCTACCACGCTATATTGCATATGCTAATATGGTTCCTTCCCGACATGAAGCCTGTATAGGACCTTTTTGCATAGCAGTTTCAAGCGCCGGCATGGCTCGGAGGTTGAATACTGGGCTCCCACGCAGAGCGCCCAGGTTCGAACCTCGTTCCATCCTGGAATTTTTTTCTTATTTCGTTTTTTTTTGTTATTTCGAGCGATACTGGTTACGGACACCGGCGGCGGCGGCGGCGGTGGCGGCGGTGGACAACTACGGCGCCAAAAACGGCCGGTAAAATGATCTAACAGCTTTCGCTGTAAAACAATACGGCAGGCACTCGATATAACTAATTTGATCGATATAACTAATTTGAGTTTGTGCACAAGGTTTTTTAACACGAAAGTGTTTTATGCCGGGGTCCACCTAGTACTTCCGTTACAGGATATGACATTCATAAAATGGACGCCAACGGGTGAGAAAGAAAAAAAAACCAAGAAAATGATTCGCCTCTGGGAATCGAACCCACGACGTCTGGCCTCACATGTAGCAACCAGAGCCTTACGAACGCTTTAAAATGCTAAAACGCCTGCTTGAAGACAAAGGCATTGCTGGCAATGAGGGCCGTAGTTAGGGGGCAGAGGGCTCAACCCCCCAAATAAGGCATTTATGTTCCTATTACTTTAGGGTCACTTAGTATACGTATGCCCTAGTTATTCTGATGTGTTGACTGGCATGGTGCCCACATGTGAGGGTTATCACCATGATGACTAGAGGTACTATTGGGGATTTTATTGATTGCATTTCAGACATTTTCGTTTCCGTTTTGACGCTGTTTTTGACATGAATTGTGTGTTCTTTGTTGTCTTTTATGCTACAGCTGGTCAGTAGCTAAGCAAGTAGCCGGCAGCTTATTTGTGCGCTCACATCTCAGTCACATTATATCAATAAATATTTTTTTTTCTCTCAGTCGAAGGTTCCCTGCCCAGGTCAATGTCTCCCAACGAGAACGACACTGCCACAAGGTCCTTGCAGTGCGGCGTGTGTGAGAAAGTTTTCAACCGCAGGTCGAAGCTGCGAACACGCTTGCTTTCTCACGTGCAGGAAAAAAAGTACGCCTGTGGTGTGTGTGCCAAGAAATACACGCAGAAGAACAAACTCGTGATCCACAGTCGCACACACACAAGCGAGAGGCCCTTCGAGTATTCGTCCTGCCCGGTCATGTTCACCAGCAGCGACGTTTGCAAAATTCCCATGTCGACGCACACTGGAGAACGACCGTATGAGTGCAACATCTGTGGAAGGAGATTCGGCTTGAAATCAAACCTCGCGTCCAACGCACTTACTCATTCGGGTAAGAAGGTGTTTGGCTGCCACGTGCGGCACAAAATTTTTCCGGAGCGACGCACTCCGGCAATTGCCCGTACGACACTGTCGAGAAGCCCTACGCCTGCCATCATGTGTGCCGCTACGTTCGGGCTCTTGAGCACGCTGAAAACGTACGTTGTAAGCCACACCGGTGAGAAACCTCACAAGTGCGACGTATGCGGGAAGAGTTTCTCAGCAATATACACCCTTTTGCAGCATAAGATGGTTCACTCGGGTGTAAAAAAATTAAGCTGTCAGTTCGTAGCCGCGAACTTCGTTTTAACCCCTTAAGTGCTTTATTTGTTTGAAAATTTCCCAACCAAAAGTGCCTATTTCTTTATTGCTGATTTCGAATCTGTCTGTGCCAAAAAGTAGCTAGTCGATGTTGAAAAAAGAATACCCCATCTCCCGCTAAAGGAGGCTATGAGGCGATGCGAAGCCGGAGCACTTGCACGATCGCGTTCCGTTGGAGTTCGCTGGGCACGCCACCGACCTCGCGTCGTGGAACGCGAAGAGGAACACTACGCGCGTCGTGTCTTCCATCTAGCCTGGCCGCTGATTCTCACAGGGCGTGCGGGAAACGTCGACAGGCGCGCGCGAGAGAGGCAGCGTAGGAGAGGAGAGAGAGGTGGAGGGGACACGCATGCGCTGGCCCTCATCGCGGCGCTGCGTAGGAGAGAATTTCGACATGTCGAGCCCGCATTTCAGAAGAGCCAACCGAGGCAAGCGCTGGACTGAACGCGCGCAGCGCTCTACTATTTGAATGACAGGAGACTAGAGGAGGAGAGTAGCGTATGCGCCGTGACAGCAGAAGCGAGAACGCAGGAGAAGCGCAAGCAGGTGCTGGTAGAGAAGTGGAGAGAGTAACGCGCAGCTGTTGGAGAGAGGAAAGGAGGAGAGTCGCGCATGCGTAGTGTGAGTGTGAACTATGCTGCGTGCGGATTACCACGCCGCCTTACATACCCCTGCGCAAGAGATATTTCGCACCTAAAATGTTGTACCACATACTTAGCCAAATCTAAACAAGGAATAACGCAAGGGGGCCTGTTGCAGCTCCTGCACCAAAAGCGACTTTGCTACTCAACTTTTACTCGTTTTCTCCTCGCTTCCGAGTGCAAATGAAGCACTTTTGGAGAAACTGCTGAATATATTCCATAAGGTCGTCTGGCGATGACAAGTTGAAAGTCTTGCCTGGAATGGCCAAGAATGGAAAGCGAGGAGGCTTCACAGGAGGATAGTCCGCATCACGCAGGATCCACAGGCTAGCACTCGCGATGTTCGCTTCCGAGCTGTTTTCATCATCACCGGAGGAGATGCTCAATTCACCGCCATCGCTGTCTTCACTTTCGGACACAAGATAAACATCTGTATCCGAATCACCATCACTCGAAGATGACGCAAATGAAAAGCTTATTTTTCGTGTTGACGAGTCAGCTATGCATGGGTGGCCGCCACCGCAAGCCATCTTTTCATACAAACACCGCGCTCTTTCCGCAGGAGAAAAATAAATTGTCAAACGAAGGCTGCCATCTGGTGGATTACACGCAATATAAGCTGTAGAAGAGCGCCTCTTGTCCTGAACGCTAGAGGGGAGTACCTATTCCGCTAGGACAAGCTCTGCTCGTCCAAACCACTTTGTGGACCATTTGGACAGGACGAGCACTGCTCGTCCAAAGCAGTAAATGGTTTAAACAAGCACTAGCAAAGCACACCCGCACGCATTCGTGCGAGAAACCGTGTCTCTACCACATGTTTCCCACGGAATTCGCGGCGATGAGTACGCTAAAAGTGCATGTTCTGACCCACACCGGCGAGCGACCACACAGGTGTGACGTATGCGGAAAAAGATTTGCCCAAAGAGGGGGCCTTTTGCGTCATAAGCGTACTCACTAAGTGAGTAGCTAAGCTTCACTCACATGTGTAGCGGTACAAATTAATAGGAAATAAGACCTCAATTTCCAGGTCCACATCTACGAACACCGCAACGACTGAAGCGCGAACTGCTGAATATTTTCTGAGGCTTATGTTCCTAGGAAGCGCACACTTGTATCCTACATCACACAGAGTAGGTAGGCAACAAAACGTATTCTTTAGCGCTCATACTTCCCCCAGCCAAGCGTCAGGCAGACGCCGTTCATGGATGGATTAGATTGAGGATTCGCGGCTACTGTATCACATATTACATTAGAGGGCACATGTGGGCAATGCTATGTAGGCAAGTATGTCTTTTTATGTTAGCGTGTATGCGCGATTTGTGTTGTATATATTTTCCCAGGGCCTATCAGATGCCATCTAAAGATGCACCATAAAAGTATCCGACCCATGCAACATCAATTGTTGGTGCTTTTGAAAGCATTTTGTTTACACGCCTGACATGTTGTCTGATACAATAAAATGTACCCTTTATTTAGACTGTATACTATTTCGTACGTGGTGCCCAGCTTTTTTGACACCTATGTGCATGCGGACCGAAGTGTTTTATATCAGGGCGAATATAACAAATATGGAGCTTTTGAGTTCAGCACACAGTCGAGATCATCGAACAAAATCCCATTTTATGGAATCCAATGTGATATTAGTGCCTCGTTTGCGGCAATAGAATCTTCACTATGACGTACCACTAGCTTCTAGCGTCAATGTGCCACCTGAAAAGTTGGCAAGTGTTTCTAGCAATCAACCCATCATGCTTTTCATTGTATCTGCAATACTGCACAAAAGTTGCACTGACATCATAGTCACCGAATGTGAACATTTATTTTGTTCAATTATTCACCCGAAAACATTATGATCAATTAGATGATATTCCGAGAATGAAAACAGTGTACACACATATATAGCAAGTATTACGAATACATGACCTCCAGATTTCTATTCTTGAACAGTGTCCTTTCTTCAGTAGTTTTCCTGGCCATCCGTCGTCCGCACGTTCTAGTTTAGCGGCGAGAACGAAACCTGACGAGAAGGAAAACATGGGTAAAACTTAGTGGGTGAGAGCAGGCGTGCAACAGCTGCGCCAATTGCGCCAATTTGATACGTTTCCTCAATTGCGCCAAGCTAAGCCTAAAACATGAAATTTGTCGAAATTCCACTATGCTGCGCCAAAATCCCCGACAAGCCTCATAATTTTTCTCAGTTGCGCAAATTTTAGCGAGAAATGGAGGCCGCGTTGGTCATCTGCAATGCGGGCATCATCATCAAATGCAGACGCGCAGACCCTAACCCTAGCCCCCCAGCGGAAGAAAAGAAAAAAGTCCCAGACTCACCGCAAGGACGCAACAAATTGTAATGGTATAAAAAGTGAGGCTGGCAGCAAACTCTTTTGTATCCGATCTCGCGTAACTCTACGAAACTGGTGTAAGAGAATAGGGCCGCTCCAAGGACAGGTGCTCTTTCTGCACAGTGTCTTCGCATTGAGAGCGCAGTTTGGAACGGGTAGTGCGACGCCTGTTGATCGCGATCAAGTATTTCGATCCGTATTGACTCCTATCGAGATCAGAAGTGTCGTTGTGATACTGGGATTCAACAAATCCTTGTGGAGAAAATTGCGTTTCGGCGAAAATATGAAGGATTGAGAGTACGACGCACTCGAGTATGTCAAGAAGTATACTGTCTCCGTGTTGAATAAAACGTCCATGGCCATCGTGGTGCAGCACCCCTTAGGAAATCCAGATAGACGGTTCCGCAGGATTTTCCTCTAGGTGTTATTGGGAGAAACTCTATGCATCTGGGAGACGACGACGCACCACCTGTCGGCGTTACTATAAAGTACCGCGTCGACTTGCATGGTGCTGTACCGTCGGTGCTGACACCTCTCCCTTAGATATCATACTTTAGCCTCAGCAGTCAGTCATGGCAAGCACCAGCTGTGTCCGTGAGCGTCCACGCCCAGCCGCGATCATCACCGGCAGCGTCTAGTCCCCAGCATGCACATAGCCCCGAGCACCAGCCACGACACGCGCCACACTTGCACCTCCTCGTCGTCTATTCCTTCGCTGCAGCGTCCCTCTGGCGGCATTCAGATAAACTTTACACGAAGTATAGCTAACAGCCAACTCACTTAGTATCCCACATCCTGTAATTCAACGAAACGCACGCGTAAGAAAACGCCGCCGCTGCAGCGAGTGAAGCGACCGGGCTGCTCTCTATCGTTTAAACTTGCACTGAGTTGAGGGAACAGAACACGTACAAACGCATGAGCTGTCTCTTGATCCATGTGAACATAGGGCGCGCATGACTGCGCCCGACTGGTGAAAATTTTCATTCGCTAGGAAATAAGCTTATTTCTGCAACACATAAGGGCACATAGAACAGCACGGCTTTTAGAGAATTCGGGCACCATCTGGTTAATCCCATGCCAAATTCGGTATTCAAAGTCTCAATTTTCGACCATTCGGTTTTGGAACACCTGGGTGCATGGCATCAAAGATTACGTAATTTACGCTGCGCTTTCGTGTCACTCCTTTCAATTGGCAGCGGCTAGCACAGTCATTCAAGGAATAAGCTCTCACCTTTCAATGGAAACGATTTAGGGTACTCAGTAGACATCTCCGGTAGAGTATACAATATTACTAAAGATGGAGTAAAGATGGGTGTCTTTTTGTCCCACAACATTAATCGTCATCGCCTTGGTTGCGTGTCGTTCCTTGAAAACTCGGCGCTCGGCACTTTCCTATCAAGAATGCTGAGTCACGCTGATAACGCGCATGCCGTTTGGCATCAGGAAATGCTGGGCACGCGGCCATAATGCAAGGACAGATACGCGAGACAAATGAGGAATATTGTTTTGGGACAAAAAGACACAGTTTACCCTTCTTATTTTTTAGTGTAGTAAGGTTTCTCCTCACTGCCACCACTTCAGACATTTACAAAGCAATCTTTACTCAATGAATACACGCAAGTGATACAGCCGCTGGTATGGTAAAAACTTATACCCAGTGGTGGTATGACTTTAACACAGCCTAAAGGCAATGTTAATAATATTAATATCTGAGGTTTAACGTCCCAAAACCACTTTATGATTATGAGAGACACCGTAGTGGAGGGCTCCGCAAATTTTGACCACCTGCGGTTCTTTAACGTGCACTTTATTCTAAGTACACGGGCCTCGAACATTTTCGCCGCCATCGAAAGTGCAGCCACGGCGGCCGGAATTCGATCCCGCGACCTTCGGGTGAGCAATGGAGCGCCATAGCCACTAGACCACCGTGGCGGGGCTAGAGGCAGTGTTCCGCAAAGTGCGATAATACACGCTATACACTGCAAAGCTACTGTACAACAGTGAACACGGTTACCTAAAGTATCGTACCTCTGATGCAGCTGTCGATGAACGCATGGTGTGGGGCGCCATTGTTTGCTTTTTCGTTCCTCCGCATGGCACATCTGTATACTGCAGCTTTTACGCACGCCATACGAAACTCCGAGTTAAGATGAGCGGTGCGTGCTCGAAACGCAAGTCTTGCACGCCACAGAGAAGAAGTTTCTGTATGGCACTATGCTCACGAACAACTTTTCTTGGCAATAAAGAACAGGGGCGGAACTTCTACAATTGTACTCCTACGAGAAGTAATCCGGTATGGCCCGCGTTTCGCACCGGTTTGTTTAGTGATGGCTGCGCGCAATCGGCGTTTTGTATCGACGCAGGCGCCGCTTAGCGTTCGAGTAGACGGAAAAAACTGACTGATCCCTCCATCATTGGAATTGGTTAGTGCGTACACTCTAGAATTGGTATAACACGAAAGTGAAACGTGTCGTTACCGAAGTAGTTGGCTGCTTATAGTGCATTGGTATATGAAAGCTTGTAAAATGTCATTTGTTTTTTGGTGCATATAGCACCGCTTGATATAGACGCACCAACGCTGACGCCCAGTGGCACATCTCCGTACCGAGGACTAACGTCCACGATCATGATTTAACCCATGCAGTAGCTGAAGTTGTCAAGATATACCTGGACACCACATATGGTGAATCTTCCGCAAATATGGCATCAACAAGCACATACTAAACACTTATACTCGATATGCCCTCATTCAAAGCGTCGTGAAACGCGAAGAGAAACGCGACTAGCGTCGCGTCTCCCCTCTAGCTTGGCCGTTAATTCTCATAGGGCGAGCGAGTCACGCAGTGCGACAGCCAGGCGCCGTCGGTGAGCTATTTTTCGATATGAATGGATGTAATGAGCAACGATTGGAATAAAGCCGCCACCTCGCGGTGCGCTAAAGACTTGATGACATTGCACGTCTATAGGAAATATGCCCAACCACCTTGTAGCAACGGCTTGTTTCCGGAGCTAATTACGGAGGCAACGAAGCTTATTTTTTTTCTAGCATGGTGGCACATATGCACCGCCTCGTTACGAAGGACACGTTCATAGGAGCTATCTATCCATCTATCAAAGTGCACTGTGAGAGGAAAGTGTGAAAGATAAAAGGCGCGTTCTTGTGGGCCTCGTTATGTCTTTGGCGATCGCTCAGTGGGCTAACCGCCCGCAAGCCATCGTTGCGGACCTACAGGTACTGAGTTCGACTCCTGTCAACGGAATTTCTCTCATAGTTTTTCATTTCTTTGCCATAAGATGGCGCTCATTTTGCTCACGTATTTCCGTGACAGAAATGTGTCGTGAAAGCCTTGGTGAACCCCAGCATAAACCACTTTAGTGTTAAAAGGCGCGACTTTTAACACTAAAAATCACGCGTGCAAAGCGCACTGACAGCGTGTGAAGTACATAAATAAAAAAATCCGCACCTCCCCGAAGGGGATCGTGAGGAAATGCGAATGCATTTGGCTGCACCCGATGAGTGTGCGATTAATTAATGAAGAGAGACGAGAGTGTGCACGTAGAGGCGTAATGCTCGTGTTGCATTGTGTTACACTTCGTCCTAGTGGTATCGTTGCCGCGAGAGATTCGACTTCACCGACTTCCATCGCTATCAAGACACCAAAGCGCGCGCTCCCTGCATGATATATATAGGTCCGAGCGCGGAGAGGAGGAGCGCCCGAGCTCTCTCTCCGCCGAGCGAGCTCCGCGATGCGAGCGCCCTCACCGGGTACACTCCTCCTCTCCCTTACCCTCCGCGATGCGAGCGCTATCACACGCCCGCGCGCTCCTCCTCTCCCTTACCCTCCGCCGCTCACCACCTGCTTCGGTGGCTAGGCGCGGCCAAGCTGTTGCTAGGGGCGAGGAGGAGCGCGTGCGGAGAGATAACACCTGTGCGCACGCCGGCCAGGGACGCAGGACAACCCCCGACTAAGAAATGCATTCGCATTTAAAATATCTCACTGGTGTGAGCTGCAACCTTTCCCAAAGAGCACGTTGAAAATGAGGCAGTATTTTTTTTATTTGACGCTGAATGTACGGGCGTATTGTGAGACAACATTCATGAGCGGTAGCCTTCGCTTCGTCGACAAGAAAAGTTGTCCACGAGTATACTACTATGGAAGAGTAGCTTTCCATCCCGAAAGGAAGGACGGCGACCTCGTCATTGATGCCAAATAGAGAACGACACACCCAGATTAGTTCAATCTTGAAAACCTACATGCTCGATCTGGTTTCAATTCGGAGTTTTGCTTACCTATGCGAATAGTTTTACATGTAATCTGCACAATAGTAAGTACTGCAAGAAAAGAAATCAAGTTTGCGTTCCATCCTTTAGGCAACCGTCTACAAAACGCTACAATCGCTCAAACGTTGCAGCATAAATGTATTCTACGAGTTGGTATGGCGCCAATCAAGGGGAAGGCTCAAGCACAAGAAGCACTGGTAGCCACAGCAATGAGTAAATGAACGAATGAAATGAAAATTTACGCGGAATCTCCTTTTGAAGTTGCCTAAGTGACGCCTGAGGGTAGAGTTTTGTTGTAGATTGCGTCCTTCATTAGAACGCCGTTTTCGCGTGACATCCACATGTTAACTCGTATGGCATAAATTCCGGTGTCGTTGTCGGCGGCGTCGGCGGCAGCGTCTTTGTTGTGAGCAAAAATGCAGCGTTGTCCGTGAGCGAAAGTTCGAGGTAGGTGCAAATACAGATATGAGCCGGAGGGCGTGAGCACATTGGCTTTTCTTGAAGGAATCTTTAGGCCTCCACCCAGAAGCGACGTTTAGGCTAGCGATTGGGAAGGCGATACTAACACGGACCGATTACCCTAACGTCTTGCAGCGGCATCCGAGAGAGACAGGCGCGCGGTACGGTCGTACCACCCCTGGGACGCGTTGTGACGCTGCTCCGCGGTTTCCCGCCGTTTCTGAGAGATGGCGGCAGCCAGCGAAAGGTCCGCGGGAAACCACTGTGACATTTTGTTTCTTCTAATAGCTACACAAAAAATTACACCATTTCGCGCTAAAGGGGACCATGAGGCGATGCGAAGCCGGAGCACTTGCACGATCGCGTTCCGTTGGCGTTCTTTGGGCATGCTACCGACCTCGCGTCGTGGAACGCGAAGAGGAACGCTACGCGCGTCTTGTCTTCATTCTAGCCTGGCCGTTAATTCTCACAGGGTGAGCGGGGAACGCGGTCGGCAGGCGTGCGAGAGGGGGCAGCGTAGGAGAGGAGAGAAACGGGGAGGAGACGCGCATGCGCTGGTGCTTATCGCGGCGTTGCGCAGGGGAGAATTTCGGCATGTCTAGCCCGCGTTTCAGAGGTGGAGGGAGAGGAGAAGTGGAGAGAGGGAAAGGGGAGAGGGGAAGTGGAGAGAGAGAAATGGTAGATGGGAAGTGGAGAGGGGGAGGGGAGAGGGTATGTGCATGCGCAGTAAGGATGGTCACGGCGCACACCACCACCACCAGCACCTACCGGATTGAACTCCGCCATAAGATACTTCGCATCTAAAAGAGGAAACTGCGGTCTGAATATGTATGCGACGTGCATCACCAAACGCGGAGAGTTTGCGGCTGCGGACTCTTCAAGGTGCATCGTTTCTGCTACGTTACAGGTTCTAAATCGGCAAGTGCCCCAATATATCTAAAATGCCGAGTGTTCCACGCATTCAAATGTCAATCGGATATGACCAGATTGGCGAACAAACGTAAGCTGTCAAGTACGACTATGTCAGGTAAAGTGCGAAACATCTAAGCATCACTCGTGAACTAACATTCCTGAGTAGCCACCTGTGCTGTTTTTGCTTCGTTTTATTATTATATTTTAATATAACGTGTTTTGTCTAATAATTAGCCTGGTAGCTCGGCTCAACACGATGATCGCTCCAGTTGATGTAGCGTTATTAGCTCGGACGAGAAATCCCTCATTTCGCAGCGACGTAACCGGCATCGCACATATAATTTGTGCTCCGAGGAGGCGTTGTAAACCCCGAACAGTCAATGAACACAACATAAAAAGGGCGTGGCGAGATCCTTGTCGTGGGGTTAGAACTTCCGTAAGAAAGCGGGGTGTATCGCAAACGATATGCGATATGAGAGCCGAATTTTAAAAAAAAGAAAGAAAAAAGAATTCTGTCGCTTGTTGTGTAGAACAACTTTTTCTTCCTACTTCAGGAAGACAATTTTTACGTGGTCAAGAACCGTGTCCGACAAGCACCACAATGATATACAAAAATAGTTAACTCTTTAGTTTCTAAGCAACAAAACAAAAACCGCGTTGTTACGCTTGTCCAGTGTTTCTTGAACCGCTAATTTTGCTGCTAACCTGTGCGAACAAAAACAAGAATTTCGCCAAAGAGCAGTACATATGGTAGACCAAGTTATTTAGAAAAAGTAAACAAGAATAACCCCGATGTCAATCGTGGGCTTCAGCCCGGGGGCTCTTTGAAGAATGCCTCTCACCGGCAAAAGAAACTCTCTAACCACCTTACTTTATCGCCGCCAAAAGCCAGATAGTCGCGCAACCGAGTTTCGGAGGCGTGAGGTGGAATCTGGGTTGCTGAGAGGCCAAAAGGCTGCAGCTCTTCTCGTATAATAGCCTGAATTATTGCACGCAACGAGGTCTCAGCGGTTGTGGTGTTTTCCGGGCTGTCCGACTGCAACTATAGAGACTCCAGTTTCTCAAGGCGTTGGTACTCAGCAACAATGTCGGCGACTGTTGTCGGGTTCTGTATGGCCAACGCATTGAAGGCGATACTACCGACGTCTTTGAGTACGCGACGAAAACTCTCTGATTCGGATCATGGACATGTTGACGCGGCGACAAAGAGCAAGCACATCTTCTATGTATGACGAGTAAAATTCGCCGAGTTGTTGCTTGCGGGCGTCCAGTGGCTTATTACGAAGGCTGAACAAACCGCCGGAGTGCCGAAAATTTGGTGAATCTCTTGCTTGAAATTGGTCCAGTCCACGAAATCAATCATGCGATTAAAAACCATATTTTCGCCACGCCCGTGCGGTAAAAAAGGACACGGTGAAGATTGGCCGGATCGTGCCAGTTGTCAAATGAACTCACTCAGTCGTAGTTGTCGAGTCAATCCTCGACATCTTCGCCTCGAAATCCGGCGAACACGGAAGGATCACGGTGGCGCCCACTAATGCCCCAGGGTAGATAGGCCGCGGCAGTCGGGGCAATGGAGGTAGATGCAGGAGCGCCGGTGGGGTCATTCTGAGGCATGTTACCGGATACCTGCTGCCGACGGCTACCTCCACCACTTGCGACGTATCAGTTAAAGGGACGCTTAAAACAAATAGTTTATGTCAGGCTGAAAGCTCAATGTATTACGATGTCTAAAACGGCAGTATTATCAACAGCAGTGCCCTACTTACCGAGAAAATAAGCTAAATGTATCACACGATGCGCGCCACGAGTTGGACATTTTGGAAGTGATCCCGTTGACGTGGGAGAGTCTGAATACAATTAATCAGTAGTAATCAAACTAGCTGCAATAAAAAAGAACCTTCCGTGCATCAAGACACGTATTAAAATGCTGCTTGTTCGTTTCTGTTTCATTCATGGAAAAAAGAACCTTTTTGGTGTTGTCATGGGGAACACCGCTCGTGGTTCAAAAGTTCCGTTTTCGCCGAACTGCGCTTCGCCCGGCGCCCTGCTTCGCTCACGCGGTCGCGTCTCAGTGGTAGTTTCGGTATCGCGTGCTGCCGCGTGTGTTTTGCACGCTCGTGAAAGTCGTTCTGACAGAAAGTTCGACAAAATACCGCATGCACGTGATGTTGCGGGATGCCCGAATGGTGCACGCCGCCAGTGCACGCCGCCGCGCAGTAAAGGCGGGCAACGTCGGGCACGGCAACAGTGACGTGCGAAATACCGCTTTCAGGCGGGTGATTTGATGTGCGCTAACGAGATGCTGACCACTAAAACGTGATTTTACTTTCAAATAAGCACTTCCTTGGCATAAGAGTAGCACTACGAGGTTTATGGACAACTATTTCAACAATCAACGTCGACTTAACATTTGCCTTTAGTTTCCATTTAACACGACCTTTATTAGGCCCGAAAGACACGGTGAAGCGACCATGACCGAGGCACAGATCACAGTTCAACCGAGTACAAACAACCGATGATGATGACGAACACAGGTGATTATGAACATATAGAAAAAGGATGATGTGTCTAATGCACGGCCACATTACGAATTTTTGGTTTAAAGACTCGTGCCAAGCACGACGCGTCGTAGCTCTCGACGCAGAAAGTCATAGGTTTTTATGATTTCAACGAACGTATACGATGTGACCCTTGTGTCCAGTACGTGCCCTTTCGGAGAATGGTAGATAAGGGATAGATGACCTAACCAATCGAACATTGGCTCCATGCACAGTTACACACTGTCTGCAGATACCGAATGCTAATTGGCATACAGTCTTAGCAATATAACAACGAAGCCTCTCTCCCATATTAGAGGTCTCATTGTTCTAGATATTTAGACCTTTCACATTTGAATATGAACACATGTACTTCCTGCGTGGGAGAGTCAGTGCACTCTGAATAATACCTCTTTCGCTTTAAATGTAGCCCTTTAAAGGACACTCTAAATTATTCCAATATTTGGTGAACACTGAGACATACGAGCAGCTGTATACGGCTGCTCGAGTGACGTGGCGTGATCTGCATCGGCAGAACTGTGAAAAAATTAATTCATGAATTCAAAGAAATCAAAGTGACGTTCGTCGTAAAGGAAACGCATGCGGCGAACGTAGCTTCAGTTTCTCGTTGCAATTACGCATTCAAAGCGCACCGCAGCATTCATTTCCAGAAAAAAGATTAGGAAACAAGGTTACCAATCACATAGCAGGTCGTGTGACGCGTACAAACAATATGATGCACGTAGTGTCCGACACATGCTCATCCGGGCAAAAAAACTGCGGTTGGATGACCTTCAGTTGCTGGGGAGCGGAAACTGTAGCAAGCAAAGAACAGAGTGGCATCACTACACCTTGGTATGTTACAAAAAATTAGGGCAGCTTTGCACTCTCGGCACGAAGCCTGAAGTAGCTTAGCGTCCCACCCGAGGTTAGCCTGGATATATCCTGTTAAGCCTAAATATAGCAACGTGAGCATGCAGATAGGCAGGTTTTTTTTTTATTTGCGACATAGACTTGCCCTTAAGGCATAATATTTGTTTTGTATATTTGTGTTAAATGTGCGCCGTTAGGCCGGTGTTGTGTATGAAGTGAAGAAGTGTCTTGTGGAATGTGTTGTCATGTATCCATCGGCCATAACTGTTTGTGTCACTGTAGCGAAGACCAGCTTGCAGGAGATGACGGTAGCGTTCCGACTGTAATCCTTGGCATGTCCATATAAGGTGGTATGCATCTGCTTGTATCACCGGAACAGAACAGTACGGGAATGTAGAACCAACTGGTAAATGCGACCAGTTCCATGTTGAAATAACAGCCGGTGTAAGCATGGGAAAACCAAGTTCAGGCACTCTGTATTTATTCATTTGTCGGTTTCTTTTTTTCTGTCTATTTCTTTCTGTTTATTCATTCCTTTCTCATTTTCTTTGTTTCTTGCTCTCTCTCTCTCTGTTTCTCTTTCTTTCACACATTCTTTCTCTGTCCGTCTATTTTCTTTGGTTCTTTTTGACAGAGCAACGCAATCGTATGGCTCTCATAAATGCTTGTCATTCTAGCGTGAATAACCGAGCGGTCACGCAGCTCGTCATTGGACAACGGGTATCCGAGTTCGAATCTCTATTCGCCAAGAAATTTAAGTTCGTTTAATTTATTTTCTTCTACTCCTCTACAATTCTCTACCCCTCTCCTCCTCCTTTGCTTTCTCTAACGTGTTTCTTTCTTTCCCACTTTCACTCTCTCTGCTTTTCTAGCATAGCAAAGCAGTCATATGGTCTCCATAAATGTTTGTTCAGTGAGCATGCCTGGATAACCGAATGCTTACGACGCTCGCGTTCCGACCGTCTTCACAAGGGTCCGAATCGCGCCTCGCCTAGGAAGTTTATGTTGTTTCCTTTATGTCTTCTCCCCCTCTCCGCTTTTCTTCCTCTCATACTCCTTTCCTTCCTCCAATGCGTTGGTAGGCGACGCATGCTGACGTCACCGCTTGACGGAGTTTCGCGAACGCCAACAGACCGTGCTCGAGCTTAAGAGCTCCGCTGTTAATACATACTCCGATGTTAATAATATACATGGGCGATTTTTCGCAGCTGTTTGTGCAATTAAAATCAGATCGTGCCACCGGCACGGTGGCCTTAGAGTCCCTCGAATGTGGCCTTTGCAGCGCTGGTCAGTATGTCTTCATCCGCGTTGCGTCGTCTGCTCGGCGTTCCCACAGCGTTTGCGCGTCCGCGGTTGGCGACTAAAACGATCAGGTGGCGCCACTGGAAAACATGAGATATTGCATTGAAGTGGGTTGACGTGCTACGGGACGCCAACAGGCAGAAACAATTGGCCGCGTATCAGCGTGCTTCGCTGCAAATGTCGTCTAAAGACGATAGAAGAGGCGCTGCGTGAGATATGGACGCCATCTGGCAATAGGTTGGGAAACATGAGTGCTGTGTTGCGGGCTGGTAGTCCCTGCGCAGCAGCAGGCGAAGACCGGCGGTGGCCAACGCGACCTGCGGGGACGCCAGCCAGCCCGAACACGCGGTTTGGCGCAAAGCGCTGAAGCAGAAGAAACGTCCGCACTCAACGAGTACTCTCCACACACTCTTTTATTTACACGTCGCCTGTGTAAAACAGGAATGCCAGAGCGGCGCCCCATAGCATTCGTAGAGTGCAATACAGAAACGAAACCGAAACACAATAATCAGCTCGTGCAGAGGGCATGGAGGAAGGCAAGTTTCAGCGCAGTCGCATTTTCAGCGCAGCTTAAGAAACTAGGGTCTTTAGAATTACGTATGTATGCATTTTCTATTAAAGGAACACACCACCTAATACTTACCTAGTGATGTTGCACCTCATATATGCGTAATGTTCACAAGTATGAACCTAGTCAGCCGTTCAAGATGGCTGGCCCTTGGGCAAGTGGTTCAACTTTGGCCGAGTGGCTGAATCGAGTGACGTGCCGACAAACAGAAAGACATGCCAAAATTTCTCCGTTTAAGTATCCCAAGAAATGCTATCATCTTTAAAAGAGTGTTCCACACTCCCCATCATGGCTACTGGTGGCGCTGACGACGCTCCCGCGTATAAATACACATATATACCCCATAAGTGGATGGGGGATGGCCGCCGCGGTAGCTCAGTTCGTAGGGCATCGGACGCGTTACTAGAAGGTCGCAGGTTCGTTCCCTGCCCGCGGCGAGCTATCTTTTCGTCCACTTTTCTTTCATGACATTTACATTACATTTACTACTAATAACGTCCCCTACACTTTCCTTGGCATTATTGTCTGTTAGTTCTCATTAATATTGTGTATAGCAAAGAAAACGAGCCCTTAAAATTTCCACTTCTTTCCTTCATTCATAGCGAGGGTCTCGTTCTGGAAGACTTGATGCTTTCAGGTAGTATGCGAGGGATTATTGGTCAGCTGCCCGGTCGTAATAAGTACACGTGCTACCGGAGGCCAACAGGCAGAAAAAGAGTGTTCCACACTCGCCGTGATGGCTACTGGCGGCGCTTGCTGACGCTCCCACGTATAAATACGCATATATACCAAGGTAAATCTAAATAGGTCGCGAAAGTCGGAACGAAAAGTGGTCGGAAACCTATTGCGACAAACATCAACACCCGCGTGACGATTAAAGCGCTACTAGGTGAGGGGGGGGGGCAAATAATGAAAACAAAAAATTAATTAAACGTTTATTTTCATTAGTTTTATTTTATTTGTCACGAATTAAATTAGTAGATTACTTTAATCAAACTTTATTCTTGGGTATGTGGTTGAGTGGCCATTTTTTTTCGTTTATTTTCAGAAACAGCGGGCACATGCAGGCAGTCTGGTAACATGGGCCAACGGTTCTGCGCATTTTCAGATGCAAATGGCGTCGCTCGTTTTTGCGCAGTAGGTTTGTGCCTGCCGTCCGTAGGTGATTTCCTCGCATAAGCGTTGTTTTCTAGTCGTGGTACTTGGCAGAAGGTAATATAGCCCATCGCAGCCATCGGGAACCGTTTCAGTGACTGTGTTTTGCCAGCGCACGGCCGGCGTGCTGTCGCCCTTCGGGACGATGAGTCCGCCACGCTACGCGAAGAAACGCTGCGCTGTCTACGAATGCAAGAGCAACACGTGTGCAAGGTTTGTGTGCACGTTGAATTGTTATGCTACTTCTGATTTCTGTGTTATATATTTTGGGGTAATATCCTGTTCAACTGCAATATTTCGCCAATAAAATACACCTTATTTATAAATCTGTCTTTTTCGTCTTCCCGTTATCCTTGCAGGCTTCCAGTATGGAGCCGTCATAGTGATAAGAAAAAGAACGTGCAGCTATAAAAAAAAGTAAGAAGCGGCGCCCTGTCAAAAAATTTGATAATTTCGCGCCCATCGCGTTAAAACGTGACGTAATTTCCGCTTCCGGTTGTGTCGTCATTTTTTTTTTAATTATGTTTGTCCCCTCCTCACATAGATGGCGACTGTTGCAACAACTAGCGCCGGCTTGACACGTGGGCTTCTACGGAAGTTACTGCTACCAGTTACATATACCTTGCATATACCCCATAAAATGGACGGGGGGGATGGCTGCCGCGGTAGCTCAGTTGGTAGAGCATCGGACCGTGTAACATAAGCGAACCGCGGTTACGCGTAACCGCAGTTACACTAACCGAGGTTTAGGCTTTCCGTGTAACCAGGGTATTACACGGTATGCGAAACCGCGGTTATGCCACTAACCGCGGTTGACTCAAACCGAGCTTGGCGACATCGGTTTGGCAGTTAACCGAGAAAATGGCGGCCTCTATGGAGGACGTGTGTACGCCGGCGAGCGTTCGTGAAGAACGAATTGGACTGCACGAACACAGAGAAGGCCTGATTAGGCTTTGGGAAAACAATTTGCGTCTTCTACAGAACACCTCAAGGAATGCGAAAGTGGACGTGGCAATAACAGCCGAGTTGAACGCCGGACTGCCGCCAGACGCAGAGCCATTCACGCCAAGGCAAGTCCGCTTTAACCGAGGACGCTTGTGCGCTGTGTAACATCGGTGAACCGTGGTTGGCGCTAACCGTGGTTCAACGTGGTTAACCGTGGTTCATCGTAACGGCGGTTTACTTGCCTGTGTAACAAGGGTATTAGTATGCTTGTGCAGTAGTCATTTTCTGGTCAGGAAACTGTTTGTATTCTTGTCGTAACTATGGGTTCATAGTTTGTTCCATTAGATAGAATATTGTAGCAGTGAACGTTCGGAGCAGCTTCCAGAAAGCATCGCTGGCCCCGGTAGAGTCACATTGATACACGCGTGGTACCTCGACCGAGAGACGTTATCTTGACTAATGTCGTTAAAAATAATTGTGATCTCTAAAGTTATACTTGTATCCGTCTGATTTTTTTAAATGATCAAAATGATTGCGTGGGTGGGTGCCCATATCTCACAGAGCGTCAGCAGTAGTTGTATTTGTCAATTTTAGGGCCCCGATGTGTACACTCAAGTACAATTGGGCTTAATTGTCTTTAACAAGCAAACATGCGTATTTGTGCAAATTATTTCGTTTTATCACTTCTCATCATTCAAAGCAATATTCAGCGAAAATGTTTTCAATTTTATTTGCTTCCGTCAAGCATTGCGTAATGAAAAAGCCAAAGTGGATTGAATATTGCTTATGTTCAAAAGAACAGACCCTCTCTGTGGAAGAAATAATATATACTTGCATAAATTAAATTCAGAATATTTAACGGTGAATAACGACAAAAAAGCATTGGCCGTGCTTCTGCCATCGTTGGCAAGTTCTCGGGCGATCCTTTCAGCGACCCTTTCAAAAGGCAATCCTATGGTATGTAACACATCAATGGGGCAAACATCACTACTCACCAGTACGCCATTAATCAAGGTATAACATTGAATAATTCATTAAGAGAATAAATTTGTTAATATATAAATGGATTGATGGACAAATAAATAAGTAAATTTCCTCTTACGGGTTCCACCTCAACATCAGGGTTTGCGGCGAAATCGAATCCAACCATTTTGCTAGGCAGTCAAACATACTAATTATCGCCACGCCAGTGCTGCAGGATACTTAGGACAAACACCCAATGGCGATGTCAAATCGGGCAAGGACTCACCTTAAAGATTTATTACTGCGTGGCAGAAGCGTAGAGTCGCTCCACGTGTTGCGCCATGTGAATTGCGCACAGACTGCGCGGGTGGTTCGTGGTGGAATCCTGCCCTCCCCATTACAAAGCGCTCATCCATAATTCATTATCAATGTCAGATAAAGCGTCAATTGTGTTTGCCGCTACGTAGGGGCTCTTATTGCTTTACATTCGAGTAGTGGGTGCTTCCTCAACTGCAATTTCAGTAAACACGCTAGGAGAGTTCACACCGAGCAAATTATTCATGGAGTAACATGCACAAGTGCACAGAAATGTGGGTAGGCTCGCACGGGCCAATAACGTCACACTCAGAGCAGCTGCGGCGTTGGCGGCAGTGCTAGGTGGCGGCGAGGAGACGAGCAATGGAGCGTTCACGCTTTCGTGAACGATCCAAGCCTCGCCATCGCCCCGGTCGCCTGTCGCTGCCTTCGCCATTTTCTTCCGTTGCCCGGTCATCGAAGTTTCCTATGCTCAGCTGTGTCGGCAGAGCGTACCCGTGTCCCGAGTGTGCGCGACTGTGATCTCGACGCTGCACGTGAACGGCATCTAGCGACGGCAGTGCGACATCCCGTACTGTGAGCGTATTGGTCTCATGATGTCACGATGTCGCCACAATCACCTGCCCATCAAGTTTCATGCATAGCATTTGAAATGTAACTTCGCATTGATCATTGTGACAACGCAACTGATTGTATATTTACCCACCCCTTATGTAATACCCTTTCGGGGGTCTTTAAGGAAATAAAAATGAATGAATGAATGAATGAATGAATGAATGAATGAATGAATGAATGAATGAATGAATGAATGAATGAATGATCTGGAAACTCAAGCGAGCTTGCAGTTTGTGTATGCGTGTTCGGCCAGCACCTGGTTCGCCACATTCGGAAATGCGAACGCTAAGTGGTGCTTCTGTGTTCGAAGTTTCGCGTCGCTCAGGTGTGTAGCGCTGCACAGTGTGTCGCGTGGAAAGTACAATAAAAAGCAGAATAGAAAAGCATTACGCGCACATACGTGTGATTCCTGATGCGCGTTTAAAAAGCTACTGTGAAAGCAGTGAAAGCACTCTCTCGGAGGAGTACTTTTACTCTATCACCGACGGAGTACTGTACTCCATGAAGAGGCGTTGAATCTGTCGCTGTCTAGAGGGAGTTGTTTCACCCCAGAAAAGGGAGTGCCCCGCGGGACAAGCCAAAACTTCCATTCCTGATTTCCTCAACGTAGGAAACTCATCTTGGTAGGTCCATCGAGTTAAGAATGAACCCTTTATAAAGCTGCCATGACGGAAACTGAAAAATCACCGCCATATCCACGAAGTGAGCGATGTTAGAGGAGCTTGCTCGGAGATGATCGGGTAACCCGCGAATCCTCCGTACACATTCCTCTACCATCATATACAGACGTTACAACGTTGGTATGTATACATTAACGCTCTTCGCTTCGGCCTCCCGGGCTCTCACCGCAGGGTCTTCGCGGTGAGCCCGAGCTGCTGTAACGAGGAGTGTTCACTGAGTGAGCTCCCGGCGAAGAGAAAGGAAGCGCGCCAAACGCGAGCGCCAAGCGAGACGTGTGGCCGTCTAGCGCACGCGCCGAGAGTGGTGTGCGCCGACTTGAGCGGCTGCGCGCCATCTAGTGAGCATTCTTGAAATTACCGGAGAGAGCGCAGCTGCGCCTACAGCGGGACCAGTGAGAACTAGTGCACACGCCGCCGACAACGGACAAGGCGCAAGCATAAATCCAGGTTCAGACTACAGACGAATCTGTCACAAGTGTCGTATCGCGTAACAGCTGCATCGTCTGTTTGCATTGCTAACACGGAGGAAGAAATATTTAGCAGGCGAAACTCCCGTTAGAACCGGCGTCGGCGAGCGTCAAGATAACGTCACAAAAAATACAAAAATAACATGCGCGACGGCGGCACTAGCCACCATAGCGGCACTTCAATTGGCGCCGCCTTGCGGCGCAAAGCCGCATCCGCAAAAAAAGAAAAGAAAGCGCTCCCGGCCGGCGCGGCTGGCGGGCCCGCCGCCGCCGGGAGCGCTTCGTCTGGGGCCGCAGCGTTCGTGAGGAGACGACAGCGGCGTTGCTTCGGGGCACGCTGATCTTTTTTTGCGGATTGCCTTCTCAGTAACAGCCCGTGGTAACAGGTCAGCATCTGCTAGAGGGCTGTAATAGCGCTGCTACGCACAGTATACTCTTCTTCGGCGCGCAGTGTGGTCTTCTTCGGCCCAAAATGGGACGCAGGTGTTTCTTGAAACCTGCAAAGCGGGCGCAAGTCTTGCAGGAAAAGGTGACCATCTTTAAGGCTCCAAGTGATCCAGAATATCTGCAAGCATGGGCTGCGGCGATTCCCTGGTGGCGGCCATCAGCTCACATCGAAAGACTGCGTCTGCGGAAGCACTTCCAAGTGACATGATTAGACGGGATAAATACTACGGAGAACTTCAGGCGAGGTGATCCTGGACTACCCGAAAAGACCATACTGCTTCGGGACGCTGTCCACAGCGTCTTCCTTCCCCCTCCACATCTTTGACATCCCCGAAAAAGCGCGCACTTCACAACAACCATCATTGA